>NW_011888909.1:4060322-4060737 GCF_000151845.1 Pteropus vampyrus
AGACTCACACTGGAGACAGCAGGCCTTGGTTTCTGGTGTGGCCTTTTGAGGCAACTATAAGCACAGCATCTGGATTGCTTGCTGAATCTTAACAGGTGGCCCTGGAGGGGTAGAGGCTTGAGCTAAGTTTGGCTTGCAGTTGAACCCCTCTCAGGACTGTGCCACTGGACACCTACTTTACAAATCCACACTAATAACACCGGGACCTTTAGGAGCTTTGCTTAGTACATAGAAACAAACACAGAATGGCAGCCAAAATGAGAGAACAAAGAAACAGAAACCATATGAGAGAACAGAACAGAGCTCCAGATATAATAAACTCAAGTAATCTAACAGATGCAGAGTTCAAAACACTGGTTATAAAGATTCTCAATGAACTTTTGGGAAGTGTAGATAAATTCAATGAAAATTTCAA
>NW_011888909.1:4061922-4063998 GCF_000151845.1 Pteropus vampyrus
TCAAGTAATCTAACAGATGCAGAGTTCAAAACACTGGTTATAAAGATTCTCAATGAACTTTTGGGAAGTGTAGATAAATTCAATGAAAATTTCAACAAAGAGATAAAACATAAAAATGGAAATGAAAATTTTAAAAGGGAACCAGTCAGAAATGAAGAATACATTATCTGAGATGAGAAGTATATTAAATGGAATAAACGAAGGAATAAACAAAGTAAATAAAGAAAAGGATCAAATGTCCTATCTAGAGAATGGGAAAGCCAAGGACACGCAATCAGAATGACAAGAGATAAGATACCAAGACAATAAAAATAATTTAAGGAGCATATGGGACATTATTAAGGGTCCAAATATCCATCTGATCAGCGTAACTGAAGAAAATCAAGATGTTGAACAGCTGTTTGAAGAAATAATGATGGAAAACTTCCCTAACAAGGAAATGGACATAAAATCTCAGGGAGCTCAGAGAATTCCAAAAATCAGGGCTCCAAAGAGGCCCACAAGATGCATCATAATTAAAATGCCAAAGGTTAAATACAAAAAAAAAAAAGAATATTAAATGCATCAAGAGAAAAACAGATAGTTACTTATAAGGGAACACCCTAAGACTGGCAGCTGATTTCTCAAAAGAAACTATGCAGTACAGAAGGGCTTGGCAAAAAATATTCAACAGGAAGAATACCCAGGATCTATAATCAAGGATATTTTATCCAGCAAAGCTATCATTTAGAGTTGAGAGACTGATAAAGAGCTTCTTAGACAAAAATAAGCTAAAGGAATTTATTGCCACCAAGCCAATATTACAAGAAATGTTGGAGGGACTTCTTTAAGAAGAAAAAATACAAAAAAACTCACTTCAGATTAAAAGACACACACAGACTAAAAGAAAGGGGATGGAAAAAGATATTGCTTTCATGGACCTACATGGTATTTAGGTCAGACAAAGATAAACACTATATGCTTTCACTTATATGTGGAATCTAAGGAATAAAAAGAACAAGCTAATCAAAAGCAGACTCACAAATATAGTGGACAATTTGGTGACGGACAGAGTTGGGGGTTTGGAGGGCTGGGAGAATGAGGTAAAGGGTTAAAGAAGTACAAATTATTAGCCGATGGATGCTCACGGGGATGGGGAGCACGGCATAGTTATCATTAATATGTTGGCTAGGTGGAGAGTCAGGGGAGGGAGGAAGCAATTGGGGGAATCGTTTTACAAACTACATAGATGTCTAACCAATGTACTGTATACTTGAAATTAATTAAAATAATTTTTTTTAAAAAAACATTGCAGGTATTTATTGAAAAAACTGAGTATCAGTGGACCTGCACAGTTCAAATCCATGTTGTTCAAAAGTCACCTGTAATTGTTCTTAGGAAATATATGCTAAATATTTAGGGAAGTCTGTCACGATGTCTTCAATTTCTTCTCACCTAATTTTCAAATGGTTCAGAAGAGATAAAAAAGGAAAATGTGAAAGATATATGGGTGTTTTCATACAATTTTTGCAATTTTTCTCTAGGTTTGACATTTTTTAAATAAAATATTTTTCTACAGGCATAGGCAAAATTGGGTTTAATAAAAACCAACTGATAACACTGTTTGTCAGTCACCTCTGAGGTGTGGGCTTGGGTGGGACTGGATAGAGGGGTAAATACTGTAACATTTCTACCTCTATTTATAGTTCTGCCTTGTGGGCATTTGTTACAATGAGAATATATCACTTTTGATCTCTTATACCCCCAAAAGCTAACTTTTCATAATAAAAAAATCTCCATAAGTTATTCATGTGCAAATAAAGATTAAGTATCAAGTCTCTTTAAGTAACCTCCAATCCTCCTCACCCTACCCTGGATCCCCTGGATTTCCCAGCTCCAACGAACAGGCCTTAGCCAAAAGCATGTAGAACTCTGGTCCCTAAAGCTGGATGCTAAGTACTTTGAATATCACTGCCCATAAAATCCAATAATATATAGAATGGACGTTAAATAAAAATGATTTTTCCTATAAATTCAGAGGTTAATTTGTACATGTAGATTTAAGTTTAACCATGATATCATACACTAGTCCAAATG
>NW_011888909.1:4064488-4065823 GCF_000151845.1 Pteropus vampyrus
TATACATTAGTTAAATGTTTTTAAAAGCCTATTTGCAGTATATGGCAAAATTTTAAATGCATGTATCTTTTCATCCGTACATTTCTTTCATAGGAATTTATCTTACATGTGTATTTGAACAAGTGCACAAAGGTATTGATGGAAACATTGTTGTAATGTCCAAAAGAAGGGGGAAAAAAACTTGAAATGACTCTAAGTCTCATTAAAAGGTTTTGTTTTGTTTGTTTTAGAAAATAAGCAGTGGTAGATTAAATACAACAGTTTAAAATAATGAGTTTGATTTACATGCAGTGATATATTGAGAGATTCAAAATAAATTAACTGAAGAAACCAAGTTGCAAAAAACCAAGTATGTTAAATGTAGTGACACTTGCATAAAAGCAATTTTATTTACATGCATATGCACAGAGAACTACTCTAGAAAACTCACTCAACTTTTCAACTATAGCAGTGGCTCTCTGGGTTGTGGATTATGGGTAATTTGTTTTCTAAATAAACATTTTCTTAGGTGTTAAGTTTTTACGTGGGTGTCGTATAATAAGAAATTTGTTTGATCATTGTCCCCAGTTCCCAGCACAGAGCTTCTAAAACTTTTGGAATTTCCCAAGTGATAGGAATGTCTTTATTCATGAGTCGCTGGATCACACCCAAGTTTATATAATGACATAATTAATTGTGAGCCCCAAGTTAGCTTCAGGATCGGGGCTGGTCACCAGAAAGACCAATCAGATAATTAGAGGGTTGAAATTTTGAGTTAGCTAAACCTTCAGGGAGGGAAAAAAGCTAGAGGTTGAATTCAATCATGTGGTCAGTGATATAATCAAACCTGCCTGTGGAAAGAAAGCCCAATAAAAACTCTGGAAATGGAAGTTTGGTAGAGCTCCTGGTTGTGAACACATTGATGTACCCCTGATTCTACAGGGAGAGGGCATGAAAACTTTGCATTCAGAACCCTCCCAGAGCTCACCCTACATGTCTCTTCATTTGACTGATCTTGAGTCGGCAGTCATAAGTATAGTGCTCCCCTGAGTTTTGTGGGTTATTCTAGCAAATTATTGCAACTGAGGGGACCTCGGAACCCTTCAAATCTGCAGTTGGTTGGTCAGAAGTGTGTGAGGCCTGGAGAATCCCATAAACTTGAGACTGGCATATGAAGTAAGCGTAGTCTTGCAGAGGGCTAAGTCCTTAACCTGTGGGGACTGTGCTAACTGCAGGTGGGTAGTGCCAGAATTGAATTTCAGTAATCATTTAGATTGGAACAGAATAGTTGGTGTCTGAATAACAAGCACTATGTCTTTTGTAATAGAAAAATAATTTTAGTGAAAGTGTGAGTAA
>NW_011888909.1:4065873-4068732 GCF_000151845.1 Pteropus vampyrus
TGGGGACTGTGCTAACTGCAGGTGGGTAGTGCCAGAATTGAATTTCAGTAATCATTTAGATTGGAACAGAATAGTTGGTGTCTGAATAACAAGCACTATGTCTTTTGTAATAGAAAAATAATTTTAGTGAAAGTGTGAGTAACACAGGCAAATTCAAACAAGAAAATAAAGCCCACAATTTAAATATCAGGCAAAACTGAATTCAACATGAAAATGTTTAAACAAGATAAAAAGAATCACTTAGTAATAAAAGTATAGTCCACCATGCAAAGATTTTTAATATACCATTATGCAATAAGTAACCTAAAAACATATCAATTAAAAAAAACTTATGAAAAATATGGGAAGTCATTTAAGTGGGAGGTTGTAAAAATATATTCCACAATTAATAGCATTCTCATATAAAACAATAACAAGGTATAAAACACATAAAAATTCCATTCACAATAACAAACAAAAAGATACTCAATCTATATAGAGAAATTTTTAAATTCTACTAAGAAACATAGAGGGGCACAAATAAAAGGAAACTTGACTAAAGAAGCATGTCTTATTATTAAATAAGAAAAAATATTGTAAAGATGTCAAATCTTCCTATATTAATTTCAAAATTTTAGGCAATCAAAATTAAAATTCCAGTGGAATTTATATTGAAATTTGATCAAATAATTCTAAAGTTCATCTGTAAGATTTAATATCTACAGAGGCAAAATAATGTGGAAGAACTAGCTCTACCGGATTTTAAAATAAATTATAAATTAATAGTAATCAACCTTTATACTAATCAGCCGGTCAGCCCGAACCTCATTATACTAATTCAAGAGATGAAATAAAATAATGTTTATGGTTTATTATCTGTCTTTATATCTCCCTCTGAAAAGTAAGCTCCATGAGGAGAGGAGTTCTGTCTTTTTCACTCAGGTATCTCAAGTGCTTAGATAGAGCCTGGCACATAAGTATTTGTTGTATGAATGGATGAAAAAAGCAATGGAATTTAATTTTCAGTACAGAAATACACAGATACTTAGGGACTGCAGATTCTGATCAAGTGATATTTCAAATTAGAACAGAAACAATTTATTTAAGTGTTGAATAAACTGACTAGCTGTTTGGGAAGGAATTCAACAAAACTCTTTATTCTATATAAAGAAATTCCAGATAGATCAAAATGTAAATAAAATATAAAACCATAATATATTTATAAGAAAAATAGAGATTATCATTATAATCTTAAAGTGTGAAATGCCTTTAAAAGTATGAAACAGGAACTTTCTGTCAAGGTGGTGGAGTAGGTGAACGTTGTGCTTGCTTCCTTCCATGACCACATCAAAACTACAAGTAAATTATAGAACAACTACCCTTGAAAACCACCTGAAAACTAGCTGAACAGAACTTCTATAACTAAGGATTTAAAGAAAAAAGGCAAGTGGAGACTGGTAAGAGGGTCAGAAACATGGAACAGAATGGTCCTACACCCATGTGTGGCAGTTAAGAATTGGGAAGTATACCTCCGCTGTGGAGGTTCCCGTTGAGAATGGGGAGTTCCAGCATCAGGCCAGGATCCCCAGCCTGGAGCACCAGTGCTGGGAAAAGGAATCCCCATGCCATCTGGCTGTGAAAATCAACAGAGATTCTGTTCAGTTGAGACAGAGGACTGCTATAGACCCAGGCAGTCTCTTAAAGAGCCTGAGCACAGACTCTCTCACAAATGCTCACCTTAAGTTCTGGCGAAGGAACAGCAGCTCAAAAAGCATCAAGGACATACAGAAACAAACTGAATTGTCTGGCTTCAAGGCAAGGGCTGGTGGGGCAGCTCTCTCTGGGCAGAAGTACTGGCAGGTACCAATGTTCCTTTCATGAGCTCTTCCCCTACCCTGCCTGCAGGTGCATGTAGGTGTCAAATCTGACTCTCTAATAACTTGGCTAACACCAATCACTCCACCTGGGTGATTCCCTGAGACCCTGCCTCATCCAATAGCTTGCCAATCAAACCTCTTTCAGTGGCACCACACAAGTGGCTAACCTCAGCTCATGTGCAGATTTTTCTAAAATCTTTCAAAGGTCCACAAACCCCAAACAAGCAGCAGCTGGGCTCAGGACGCCCTATACCTCTTGCTAAGGAGCTCCAAGCCTGTAATAATGGCAATCAGCCTCAGTTCATAGCATAGCCTCTCCCAGGTACTACCAAGATCAACACAGGCAGCTACCAACTGATCACTTTGTAGCTCCTACCAGGTGGAATCAGCCCAGGCACAGGCAGCAACTGATCTTGGTTTTATGTTTTATTTACAAAGATCACTTTGTAGCTCCTACCAGGTGGCATCAGGCCAGGCACAGGCAGCAACTGATCTTGGCCTGCATCAGAGGCCCCAGAAACAACACACCCAGTGGCCAGCTTCAAACCATACCAGAGCACCACCCAATTTGCTCCACAAATGACACAGCCAAAGGGTGAACCCAGCAGGCACCAGAGCTTCACTAAAGCAAAGGTCAGCATGTGCACAGCAGCTCCTCTATTGTCCTCACAACCAGTCAGCCTGGAAGTCAATCCCACCCACTAACATGCCAACAGCAACTAAGGACTCAACTACAAAAAAAAGGCACACACAACACACACGAGGGACACACCTGGAGCACCTGGCTTAGGTGATCAGGAAGACTGTGTCACTGGGACTCACACGTCACCAACTACATAAAACCACCCTGCCAAGACTAGGAGCATAGCAAATCTACCTAATACATAGAAACTAACATGGAGAGTAAGCCAAATGAGTAGACAAAAAAATATGTCCCAAATGAAAGAATAAGACAAAACTCCAAAAAAGAACTAAACAAAATGGAGGCAAGCAATCTACCAGA
>NW_011888909.1:4068812-4072963 GCF_000151845.1 Pteropus vampyrus
AAAAAAAAAAAAAAAATAGAAATAAAAAGTAAAATCATAGAAAAGAACAATACATTAGGTGGAATCAACAGTAGATTAGATGAAGCAGAAGATCAAGTCAAAGATTTGGAAGATGAGGTAGTGGAAAACACTCAATCAGAACAGCAGCAAGAAAAAAGAATCCAAAGAAATAAGGATAGTTTAAGAGACCTCTGAGACAACCTAAAGTGTAACATTAGTGTCAGGGGTACCAGAAAGAGAAGAAAAAAAAGCAAAAAAAAAAAATGAAAACTAATTTGAAGAAATAATTATGGAAAACATCCCTAACCTGGCAAAGGAAATAGACATACAAGTTCAGGAAGCCCAGAGAGTCCCAAAGAAGGTGAATCCAAAGAGGCACACCCCAAGACACATCATAAATAAAATGAAATAAGTTAAAGACAAAGAGAGAATCTTAAAAGCAAACAGATAATAGCAGTTAGTTACCTACTAGGAATCTCCCATAAGACTGTCAGCCGATTTCTCAACAGAAACTTTGCAGGCCAGAAAGAGATTGGCAGGAAATAGTCAAAGTGATGAAAAGTAAAGATCTACAAATAAGATTACTATACCAGCAAGGCTATCATTTGGAATCGAAAGAGAGATAAAAATATTCCCAGGTAAGAAAAAAACTACCACTACACCAGTATTAAAAGAAATGTTAGAGACTTCTTTAGAATGAAGAAGAAAATAATTATCGAAAATGTGAACAATAAAATGACAATGACTACATTAAATAACTAGTTAAATGTAAACAGATTATATGCTCCAATCCAAAGACATAAGCTGGCTGAATGGATAAGAAAATAAGACCCATACACATACTGCTCACAATAGAACCACTTCAAATTGAAAGACACACACAGACTGAAAGTAAAGGAATATAAATAGATGTTTCATGAAAATGGAAACAAACAAATAAACAAAGCTGGAACAGCAATACTTATACCAGACAAAATAGTCCTTAAAACAAAGGCTGTAACAAAAGACAAAGGACATTTCATAATAATAAAGAGGGTTCTGGAGAAAATGATAGAATGAGAGACATCCTCAGATCTCTCTTCTTGAAACTACAATAAGTTGAACATCTAAAACTCAACAACAACAAAAAAGACACCCAAACTGCACACCAGCATGTCTGAGCGAGGGATCTGTACATAAGAGTTACCACAGGTAAGAAACCTGGATGTGGGGCGTGGACTGGGAAAAACAAAGAAGCTGCCTCTAGCAGATGAAACTCCCTGTAGGAAAGGAGGGGAGGGGAGAAGGCGTGGGGAGTTCCCTGAACAGCCCTGGCTGGGAGAACTGTGAGCTCCACTGGGCCGGTGGCAGGGCAGAGAGCAGAGAAGCAGGGACGGCAGAGATTGATTTTTACCAGCTGTGGTTGAAAAACCGAGGCTGAGCCTCAGCCCCCATTCTCCAACCCAGAGGGCCCCTCCCCAAATATCCTCTGAGAATGAGCACAGTGGACCCCCAGGGGAATCAGAGCAAACACTATCAAAACTGTTGCTAATACTGACAGAGACTGAGACTGAGAGTAGCGAGTGCGATTTAACATCTACAAGGGGAAAAAAGGCATTATTAAGGCTTTATGTAAAGCAGAGATCCAAGAGGCTTAGATGCCACCTATTGAAAACCAAAAGAAGAGTGCCTTCTTTGCAACAGGCTAAAGAGAGACCTTTATATAATAAATCATCTTTCAGGAAAAACAGCAGAACACACTTCCGTTAATGCCCAGGCAGAGAAATAGTCCATTAAACATCATGAACAACCAAGGTGAAAAGCAAGAGAAAAATCTCCAAAAAAATAAGTTTACAGACATAGAAATATATGACTTAAATAACAGAGATGGTACTTCTGAAAAAACTTAGTGAGTTCCGAAACGAGTCATATTAACAATTTCAGAAATTTAAAAAAAAAAAACAACAGGATGAGCAGAATGAGTTCTTTAGCAAGGAGATTGGAACTGTCAAAAAGAACAGACTAAATCTTCTTGAGATAAAAAAAAAAACACTGCAAGATTTGAAAAATGAAATAGTAAGCTTGGGAAATAGAGTTGACCTAATGGAGGAAAGGATCAGTGAGTGATATCGAAGACAGAAATCTAGAAATAAATCAAAAGGAAGAAGAGAGAAACCGAAGAATGAAAAATAATGAAAGAGAAATTCAAGAACTAGCTGATACCATCAGGAGAGGAAACATAAGAATAATGGGCATTATCGAAGGCGAGGAAAAGGAACAGGAACTAGAAAGCATTTTAAGACAAATAGTTGACAAGAATTTCCCAAATCTAAGAAATGAGCTAGAGCTTGGAATTCAAAAAGTCAGCAGAACGCCCAATTATCTCAACCTAAAAAGGCCTTCACCAAGACATATTGTATTAAAATTATCAAAAATCAATGACAAAGACATAATTCTTAGGGCAGCCAGGGAAAAGAAAATGGTAACTAATAAAGGAAAACCCATTAGAGAATCTCAGACTTCTCGGCACAAACTTTACAAGCAAGAAAGGAGTGGAAAAAAATATTCAGACTATTAAGTGAAAGGAGCTACCAGCCTAGAATAATGTATCCAGCTAAGCTCTCTTTAAGATATGAAGGAGAAATAAAGGCCTTCTCAGACATACAAAAATTGAGAGAATTATCCACTACAAGGCCTACACTACAGGAAATATTGAAAAGGGTCAGCTCACTTTAAAAATAATGACAAAATAATACATAATTATGAGTAAGGTGACTATCGGGCAAATAGAAGCAGAGGAGTGCAAACCTTACTAAGAACAGAGCATTATAAGCTTAATCATTAAGAAGAGAATTGGTATGGCAAGATGGTAACGAACGTTCAGCATACATAGGAACAAACTGAGCCAACAATGACTGAAAAGGGGAGGATTCAAAGATCCAAATTCGCAAAGGGGAATGGAGATAAGGCACGTGCAGAAGAAAATGGACAACTGTATATATATGACTATCCTTTACATATTCATAATGGTAACCAAACACCAAAGATTCACAACTGACATATATAACATAAAACATTTCCCTTTCCAAAGGGAAAACCCACAAAGCTAACCAAAATAAAGTAAACAGAAACACAAGGACAAGGAAGCAATGGAAACACCGAGCTACCAGAAATCAAAGGATAAAATGGCTATAAGAAGACCTCATATTTCAATAATCACTCTAAGTGTAAATGGACTGAACTCACTAATAAAAAGGCACAGGGTTGCAGAACAGATCGAAAAACTAAACACAACCATATACTGCCTCCAGGAGACACATCTCAGCTCCAATGACAAATATAGACTCAAAGCGAAAGGGTAGAAAATGATATTTCAAGCAGATGGCATTCAGAGAAAAACAGGAGTAGTGGTACTAATATCGAATGAAATAGACTTCAAAATAAAAAGGATAAAGAAAGATACTGAGTGATACTTCAAAATGATAAAGGGAATCACGCACCAAGAAGACATAAAACTTATTAATATCTATGCTCCCAATCAGAGAGCCCTGAAATATATTAAGCAGTTACTAACAGAACTAAAGGGAGAAACAGACCAAAACGCTATTGTAGTAGGGGACCTAAATACTCCACTGTCAGATATGGACAGATCATTCAAACAGAAAATCAATAAGGAAATAACATCCTTAAATGACACATTAGACCAACTAGGCATAATTGACATTTACAGAGCCTTCCATCCCAAACAGCTGCTTATACATTCTTCTCTAGTGCACATGAAACATTCTCAAGAATTGACCACATACTGGGCTACAGAGATAGCCTCAACAAATATAAGAGGGTTGAAATCATACCAACCATATTCTCTGATCATAATGCCTTGAAACTAGAGATCAACTGCAGAAAGAAAGCAGTAAGAACCACAAATACACGGAGATTAAACAACATGCTACTGAAGAATAACTGGGTCAGAGAAGAAATAACAACAGAGATCAAGAGATACATAGAAACAAATGATAATGATAGTACAACATATCAAAACTTTTGAGACACTACAAAAGCAGTCATGGGAGGAAAGTTCATATCATTACAGGCCTATCTCCAAAAACAAGAACGAGCCCAAATAAACAACCTAATGCTTCATCTTAAAAATACTAGAAACAGAAGAACAA
>NW_011888909.1:4073093-4075868 GCF_000151845.1 Pteropus vampyrus
AAAAAAAAAAATAGAAAAAATAAATGCAACAAAGAGCTGGTTCTTTGAGAAGATTAATAAAATTGGCAAGCCCCTGTCTAGGCACATTAAAGAAAAAAGAGAAAGAACACAAATAAACAAAATCAAGGATGAAAGAGGGGAAGTTATGACAGACACCACAAAAATACAAAGAATCATACAAGAATACTGTGAAAAAGTATATAACACCAAATTCAATAACCTAAAAGAAATGGACCAGTACTTTGAAAAATATAATCTTCCTAGACTGAATCAAGAAGAACTGGAAAGTCTAAATAGACTGATCAGCAGTATGGAAATTGAAACAATTATCAAAAACCTACCCGAAAGTAAAAGTTCAGGACTAGATGGCTTCACCAGTGAATTCTACCAAATGTTCAAAGAAGATTTAAGACCTATTCTTCTCAAACTCTTCTAAAAAATCAAAGAGGAGGCAATGCTTCCCAACTCATTTTATGAGGCCAATGTTACCCTGATACCAAAATCTGGTAAATATAACACTAAAAAAGAAGACTACAGACCAATATCTCTCATTAACACAAATGCAAAAGTCCTACATAAGATACTAGCGGACCGAATACAGCAACATATTAAAAAGATTATACACTACAATCTAGTGGACTTCATCCCAAAGGCACAGGGAGTTTCAACACACAAAAATCAATTAATGTCATACACAACACAAACATTAAAAAATAAGAATCATATCAATAGATGCAAAAAAAGCCTTTGACAAGATACAGCATCCATTTATGATAAAAACATTTCACCAAATCAGAATAGGAGGAAAGAACCTTAATGTAATAAAGGCCATCTATGACAAACACTCCGCCAACATTATACTTAATGATGAAAAACTAAAAACCTTCCCTCTAAGACCAGGAACAAGACAAGGCTATCTCCACTCTTATTCAATATAACATTGGAGGTCCTAGCAAGTGCAATCGGGCAAGAGTAAGATAAAAAAGGCATCCAAATAGAAAACAAAGAAGTCAAATTGTCACTATTTGTGGATGACATAATTCTCTATATAGAAAACCCTAAAGACTCCACAAGAACACTACTGGAAACAATAAGCGAATACAGTAAACTTTCTGGATACAAAATCAACATTCAAAAATCCATAGCATTCCTATATTCTAATAATGAAATGTCAGAAAAAGAAGTGGAAAAAATAATTCCTTTTGCAATTGCAACAAAAAGAATAAAATATCTAAGGATAAATCTAATGAAACATGTAAAGAACCTATATAACAAAAACTAGAAGAACCAATAAACAGAAATCAAAGAAGATATAAAGAAATTGATTTTCCGTGTTCTTGGATTGGAAGAATTAACATAGTTAAAATGACCTCATTACCTAAAGCATTATATGGATTTATTGCAATCCCCATCAAAATCCCATCAGGATTTTTTAAAGAAATAGAACAAAAAATTATCAGATTTGTATGGAAGCACAAAAGACCCCAAATTACCAAAGCCATCCTGAGAGAAAAGAATGAGGCTGGAGGCATCACTCTACCCGACTTGAAATTATACTACAAAGTGACAGTAATCAAAACGGCATGATATTGGCAGCAAAAAAGACACATGGACCAGTAGAACAGAATCAAGAGTCCAGTAGTAAACTCATATTTACATGGGCAAATAATTTTCGACAAAAAAAGAAAAAAAATACAGTGGAGAAAGAAAAGCCTCTTCAATACATGGGAAAACTGGAAAGCCACCTACAAAAGAATGAAACTAGACTGTTGTCTATCACCACACACCAAAATTAACTCAAAATGGATTAAGGACTTGAATATAAGACCCGAAACAATAAAATGCATAGAAAAAGAAAAACAGGAACTAAACTTAGGGAACTTGGACTTAAAGAGGATTTTATGAATTTGACCTCGAAGGCAAGGAAAGTAAAAGCTAAAAAATGAATGGGACTACATCAAACTAAAAAGCTTCTGCTCAGCAAAAAGAAATCATCAACGGATAAAGAGACAACCACCTGAACGAGAAAATATATTTGTAAGCAACGCCTCCAATAAGGGCCTAATATCCAAAATACACAAAGAACTCATATGACTCAATAACAAAAACAAAAAAAACAACAACAAACAAACAAATGATCCGATCAAAAAATGGGCTGAGGACCTGAACAGACACTTCTCCCTAGAGGACATACAAATGGCCAACAAATATTTGAAAAAATGCTCAATGTCACTAGCTATTAGGGAAATGCAAATCAAAGTCATGATGAGATACCATCTCACACCTGTTAGAATAACTATAATCAACAGGACAAGTAATAATAACGTTGGAGAGGATGCAGAGAAAAAGGAATCCTCATACACTGCTGGTAGGATTGCAAATTGGTACAGCCACTATGGAAAACAGTATGAAGTTTCCTCAAAAAACTAAGAACTGATCTACCATATGATTCAGCAATCCCACTACTGGGTATTTACCCCAAAGTCTTGAAAACCCATATTCAAAAAGATATTTGCACATTGATGTTCATAGCAGCATTATTCACAGTGGCCAGGACATGGAAGCCACCGAAATGTCCTATGATAGATGATTGGCTAAAGAAGCTGTTGTACATATATACAATGGAATATTATTCAGCCATAGAAGAGATGAAATACTGCCATTTGCGACAACATGAATGGACCTCGAGATAATCATGCTAAGTGAAATAAGCCAGACAGAAAAAGTTGAAAATCACATGATATCACTTATATGTGGGATATAAACCTAAAAGCA
>NW_011888909.1:4075918-4076344 GCF_000151845.1 Pteropus vampyrus
AGTGAAATAAGCCAGACAGAAAAAGTTGAAAATCACATGATATCACTTATATGTGGGATATAAACCTAAAAGCAACGAATGAACAGGACAAATAACAGGACTAGTGGTTACCAGAGGGCAGAGGGTGAGGGGAGCGGGGAGGTAGTGGGGTAAAGGGGGTCAAATATGTGGCGACAGAAAGAAATCTAACTATGGGAGGTGAACACACAGTGTAAATATATACTGTTAAAGGGTACAGCTGAAACTTATTGGATTTCATTAACCAATGTCACCATAAAATAAATTAATTAAATTTTTTAAAAGATGTGTCAATCCAACAAGAAAATATAAGCTTTGTTAATATTTATGCACTTAATATTAACCTATATGTATAAAGCACCTACATGTATAAAACAAATATTGACAGACATAAAGGGAGTAATTGGC
>NW_011888909.1:4076394-4088885 GCF_000151845.1 Pteropus vampyrus
GTATACAGTCACATTAGAGGAATTAAACCAATCATTGACATCAATGGATAGATCATCAGTCAGAATCGGAACATGGAAACAGTGACCTTTATGATACATTGAACCAGATGGAATTAATTGATATTTTTAGGATATTTTACCCCAAAGCAACAGAATATACATTCTTTTCAGGAGTACATGGAACATTTTCCAGCATAGCACATGTTAGGCCACAAAATAAGTTGCAATAAATTTAAGAAGATTGAAATCATATCAAGCATCTTATCTGATTACAATGGTATAAAACTAGAAGTCAATTACAAAAAAAATTTGAAAAACACACAAACACATAGAGGCCAATAACATGCTACTAAACAATGAATGAGTTAACAACGAGATCAAGAAAAAAATCAAAAGATATATTGAGACAAATGAAAATGAAAACACAATAACCCAAAACCTATGGAATATGGCCAAAGAAGTGTTAAGAGAGAAACTCATAGCAATACAGGCTTAAGAAATAAGAAAAATTGTAAATAAATGATCTAACCTTACACCTAAATGAATGAGAAAAAGAAAAACAAACAAAACCAACTAATGTGATACACCGCATACACAAAATGAAAGATAAAAATCATATGATCATATCAATAAATGTAGAAAAAGCATTTGACAAAATTCAGCACCCATTTATGATTAAAAAAAAACTCTCAACCAAGTAAAGATAGAGAGAACATACCTCAACATAATAAATGCCATATGTGACAAACCCACAGCTAATATCATATCCAATGGTGAAAGGCTAAAATTGTTTTCCTTAAGATTAGGAACAAGACAAAGATTTTTATTTGCATCACTTTTATTCAACGCAGTATTGGAAGTGAAAATGAAAGGTATACAAACTGAAAAAGAAGAAGTAAAGTATTCATTATTTCCAGATGACATAATACATAGAGAGAACCCTAAGGATTCCACCAAAAAGCTAGTAGAACTGATAAATGAATTCAGTAAATTAGCAGGATACAGAAATATTCAGAAGTTGGTTGCATATTTATACACCAATAATGAGCTATCATAAAGAGAAATTGAGAAAACAATCTCACTTACAATTTCATCAAAAAGAATAAAACCTAGGAATAAATTTAACTAAAGAGGTAAAAAGACCTGGACTTAGAAAATTATCAAAATACCGATGGCATTCTTCACAGAACTAGAACAAATAATCCTAAAATTTATACGGAACCACAAAAGATGCCATATGGCCAAAGAAATCTTGAGAAAAAAGAACAAAATTGGAGGTATCATGCTACATGATATCAAACTATATTACAAGGCAATAGCAATTAAAACAGCATGGTATTAGCATAAAAATAGAGACCCCAGGTGTAATCCCTCCTTTATATGGTCAATAATCTATGACAAAGGAGTCAAGAATATATAATCGGGTAAAGACAGTCTGTTTAGTAAATGGTTTTGGGAAAACTGGACAGATGTATACACAAAAAAGGAAACTGGACCATTTTCTTACACTGTATACAAGAATAAACTTAAAAACAATTAAAGATTTAAATATAAGTCCTGAAACCATAAAACTTCTAGAAGAAAACATAGGCAGCAAACTCTTTGACATTATTCTTAGTAATATTTTTTTGGATATTTCTCCTCAGGCAAAGGAAACAATAGAAAAAATAAACCAATTGGACTACATCAAACCAAAAAAGCTTTTACACAGCAAAGGAAATCATCAACCAAATGAAAAGACAAGCTACTAAATGGGAAAAGATATTCACCAATGATGTATAAGGGGTTAATATACAAAATGTATAAACAACTCATACAACTTAACATCCAAAAAACAATCAATTAAAAATGAGCAGGGGGCCTGAATAGATATTTCTCCAAAGAGGATATAGAAATGGCCAATAGACCTATGAAAAGATGCTCAGTGTCACTAATCATCAGAAAAATGCAAATTGAAACCACAATGAGATGTCATCTCACACCTATTATAATGGCTATCATCAATAAATCAACAAACAACAAGTGTTTGTTGATGAGGGTGTGGAGAAAAGGAAACCCTTGTGAACAGTTGATTGGTGCAGCTATTATAGAAAGCAGTATGGAGGTTCCTCAAAAAATTAAAAATAGAACTACCACATGACCCAGCAAACTCACTTCTGGGTATTTATCTGAAGAAACCCAAAACACTAATTCAAAAAGACATACTCACTTCTATGTTTATTGCAGCTTTATTTACAATAGCCAAGTTATGAAAACAATCTAAGTGTCCATTGATAGATGATTGGATAAGGAAATCATACACACACACACAATGGAATATTACTGGGCCATAAAAAAATGACATCCTGCCATTTGTGGCAGCATGGATGGACCTAGTGAGTATAATCCTAAGTGAAATAAGTCAGACAGAGAAAGACAAATACCATATAATTTCACTTACATGTGGACACTAAAAAACAAAATAAATGAACAAACAAAACAGAAACAAATACACAGATACAGAGAACAAACTGATGGTTCCCAGATGGCAGGAGGTTTGGGGGCCTGGGTGAAAAAGGTGAAGGAATTAAGAAGTACAAATTGGCATTTGCAAAATGGTCACAGTGATGTAAATTATAGTATAGAGAATATAATCGATAATATTATAACTATGTCAGTTGGGTACTAGACTTATCAGAGGAACACTTTGTAAGTTATATAAATGTGTAACCAGTATATTGTACACTAATATAACATTGAATGTCAACTGTAATTTAAAAATAAATGAATTTAAAAATACAACTTCACTTTCTTGAATAATATTATACCTTATTATTTTAAAAATGTATTTTGTTATTAAAATTTTTTGAAATTATTTAGAATTAGGAGAGGAATAAATACATAGTGTCCCCCCCACCCCCCCCCCCCCCTGCCCAAAAAAGTATGAAGCAAAGCCAGACAATATAAAAGCAAGGATTGGGTGCATTGAAGAAAAAACAGAAAACAAAATATGGTAACAACAAAAAAAATGTGTGCCAAAACAACAGCAAACATAATACGTACAATGAAATTAAAAAGGAAAACAAAAACCTGGACTAAATATATGCAACATAGATAAGACTCAATTATTTTCCTGAGCATACATAAACTTCTATAAATCAATGAGAAAAAGATAACAATAGAATAATTAGCAAAGTACACCAAATGAGAAGTACATTTTTTAAAAGTACATGTTTAAATTAATTAATAAATAAATATACCAAAGAAAAATGTGAGGTTATTCTTATCCTATCAGATTGACAAGAGTTAAAAATACAAAGAAAATCTAGTGTGAGTGAAAACATAGGAAAATATTTCCTCTCAGTCAATGCTGGTGAAATGTAAATTATACCTCAATTCAAGAAGGAAACTGAAAATATGTATCGAAATTTAAATGCACATGGGCTTACTCTTAGGTGCAAAAATTCCAGTTCTAAGCATTCATCCTAAAATGATAATCAGTCAATTAAACAAAGATGTTAATAAAGATATGAAATATAGTATTGTTAATTTTCGTGAAAATTTTGGATCAAAGTAAGTGCCTATCAATAAAGAACTAAATGATTAAAGGATGGTATATCCATATAATAAATATTATAAATTGAAATGGAATGATGCCTATGACTTATTGTTCAGTGATTACAAGTTACAAAATACTTGGTCTAGTATCATACCATTTTTTAAAAAGTTATATGCACCTAAATTACATGTATATGACCCAGCAATGTATCTCTTGTGTATATAACCAATAAAAAAGACATTTATATGCTCAAAAAGAATACGCTAGAATATTTATAGCAGCAGTATTCATAATAACCCAAACTGGAAACCACCCAAATGCCCATCAACAATAAAATGGGTAAATAAATTATGATATATTTACACAATGGAGAAAGAATGTATTTCAATAATAATGAATGACAACCCCCTAAAACCATATGGATGAACCTCACAAATATAATCAAGTGAAAGAAGATAAAGTAGGATACATGCTTCATGATTATATTTTAATAAAATTTAAAATTCGACATAAGTAATCTATGTCATTAGAAGTCAAGACAGTAGCTATCCTTGGGTTTGTAGGGAGTGTACTTTGACTGGAAGTGGATACGAAGATGGCTTCTGGGATACTCGCAGGGCGCTAGTTACATGGGTGTGTTCAGCTTGTGGTAGTCTGTATGCTTATGATTTGTGCTCTTTTCTACATACACACACACATGCACATACACCCATACACACAAAAGGTATACATGCACAAAGAGATGTCAGGAAGAACAATAGCAGAAATATTAATAGTGGCTTTATCTGAAGAGGGGATTCATTTGGCTTCTTTCTGTGTATTTGTCTGTACCAATAGGTTCACATACGTAAAGACACAATTTAACACAATGAATGAAAATAAATTTACTGAACATTCAGTTCAAGAAGTTATAAGAATAAACAATCAAAATGGGAACATAGGATGAATGAAGTAATAAAAATAATAGCTAGAAAATAATCAGATAATATGGAGGTAGACTGAAAATGATTGATACATTTCCTTCCAAATCACCGTTAATGAACTTATGAATACAAACACAAAGCAGAAAATAGCAATTTAACCATAAGCCAAAGAACTAGGGGAATTTCTGCTGATTTCACCATCATAGAAAATGATTTGAAAACTACTTTTAAAACAGGCTTATTGAGGTATAATTGACATATAATAAACTGCATATAAAGTACACAATTTGATAAGTTTATAATATGTGTGAAAACATCACAACAATCAAGATGATAAATTTATCCACTGTCCTCTAAAGTTTCCTCATCTCTTTTTAATCTCTTCCTCCCACTTCCCAAATCTTCTCTCCTTATCCATAAAAATCATTATAGTTTCTATTTTCTAGAATTTTATAGAAATAGAATTATACTGTATGTACTTTTATATGGCTTCTTTACCTCAGTATAATTATTTTGATAGTTATCCATATTTTTGTAAGTAGCAATAGTTTGCTGAGTAGTATTACATTGTATAAATATATCTTAATTTATTAATCTACTAAACTATTGATGGACATTTATGTTCTTTCTAGTTTTTTTCTATTACAAATAAAGTTGCAATGAGCAGTCATGTTTGAGTCTTTGTATGAACTTATTCTTTCATTACAGTGGCTCAATCTCTAGAGGTGGAATGGCAGGTCATATGACAGATGTGTTAAGACTACATTAATGTATTAAGATGTGTTTAACTGTTTGAAAAGCTGCTGAATTGTTATGCAAAGTGGTTGTACCATTTTACATTTTCACCAGCAGTGTATGAGCATTCCAGTGGCTCTACTTTCTCACCATCACTTGCTATAGCTAGTCATTTTAATTTTAGACATTTTACTAGGTATGTAATTTCATCTCATTTTATTTTTCAGTTGCATTTCCCTGATGATGATGTTGAATATCTTCTCAGGTGCTTATTTATCATATGTATATCTTATTTAGCGATTTATCTGTTCTTATCTTTAACCCATTTTTATATTGAGTTATTTTTTATTGAATTTGGAGAGCTCTTTGTTTGTTTTGGATACAAGTCCTTTATAAGATATGTAATTTACAGGTATTTTCACTCTGAGGTTTGTCTTTTCATTTTCTTAACATTATCTTTCAAAGGGAAAGTTCTTAATTTAGATGAGTCTAGTTTATTAAATTAATAAAATTTTACAGATAATATTTTTGGGGATATACTTTTAAGATACTTGTTAACCCAAAGTCACAAAGATTTTCTCTTACGGTTTTGCCTAGAAGTTTTATAATCTTATGCTTTACATTCAAGCCTATGATTCATTATGAGTTTGTTTTTTATATCATAAGATGTACAGATGGATGGATGGATGAATGGGTGTGTTACATTTTGAGATCCAGGTGTTTCAACAAGTTTTGTTGACACAGCTATTCTTTCTCCACTGAATTGTCTTTGTACTCTTGTTGAAAAATCAATTGACTAGGCTTTCACGTCTAAGTAAAAGTCTAAGTATGTCTCCCACTGAATGCCATCTAAAACCATGGGAAAATGCATGGAGCAGCTATTTAAGGACTCTAAAAATAAATACTAACAGGCTGGTTGGGGAAAAATATGAGAATTCAAAGGGCTATCAACTGGTGATGAGTTTATCATTTTTTTCTTCTGGTATTTCCAGGCCTGAATGAAATGCAATCTGAAATTCGAAAGTGAGAATTAGTACAGCAGAAAAAGCTCCAGGAGATGCCTCAAGTTTTGTCTCGAATGAGAATGTGGTTGCCTATGTCTCAGATAGAGTATAAAAATTCTCCATCAACCTTTTCTTCAAACTTTTCTCTATTCTCTTGCATCTTAGCCCCTAAACAATCTTTAGAAGCAAAAGCAATAGTGACAATGACAGCCACCAGAAGCCTAAAACTTTGAGAAAGGAGGACCATCCTGCACAATCAGATAATATATGATCCTAAAGGGTGAGAAAGACCTGCAGTGCTTCTTGTCTCTATCTGTCCTTCCTCTGCTTGTCCCTGGCATAAGTGCAGTTGCATAAAGGGTGCAGTAATTTGAGGCAACTAAAGTTTTAGCTTCCTAGCTAGAGGGCCCAAATGGAGAGTTCCAGGGAAATGAAAAGTGCTGACAAATTCCTAGATAGGGAAAAGTGTGATAAAAGTCTACTTCTAGTTGTTTATAAATTTCTGAGCTTAACTCCACATGAGCAGATCGATCTTATCTTAATGAGCATATGTATACTTTGAGAACTGAACAATGTGTTAGACAATAGCCCAGGTGCCAAACTAGCCACTGATGTCACACACACAGAACAAATCTGAATAGCAATGCAAAGCCTTTGAAGACTTAACTGAAATTAATTGGAACTGCAACCAACATAACACTGGTTGGAACTTGAGGCCTGAACCCAACCAGGCTGACCGCCTAACACACACACACACACACACAAAATAATATTGTCTATCATGTGTAAACAACCCTGAGTCACATAACTAAATATTCTAAATGTCTTGGATACAATCCTAAATTCTCAAAATACAAAGAACCAGAAAAATCTAAATTTGCTTGGAAAGAGATAACCAACACATGTCAATTTCATGAGAATGTGGACATTGAAATTAGCTGACAAATACTATAAAGCAGTTATCATAAAATGCTCCAAGAAGTAAGGGTGACCACTATTAAAAAGAATGAAAATTTAAGAGGTCTCAACAAAGAAATATAAGATAAAAATGAAAATTTTAAAACCTAAAAATACAGTAAGCAAAATGAAAACATTTGATGAGCTCCACATGAGATAATAAAGGAAAGAGCCAGAGAACTTGAAGAAAGATCCATAAAAGTCATGCAATCTGAACAACACAGAGAAAAAAAAGTCTTGAAAAAGTGACAGAGCCTAAGGGACCTGTAGAAAATTATCAAAAGGTATAATAATTCATATTATCAGAGTCCCAAAGGAGAAGAAAAATAATGTGGTACAAAAAAAAAAAAAAGTATTTAAAGACGTGATGGCTAAAACTGTCTTAAATTTGGCAAAAGATATAAACCTACAGATACAAGGAGATCAGAGAACTATAAAAGATACATTCAAAGAAGTTCATGCCAAGACACTTCATAAACAGATGAGAACTAAGACAAAGAAAAAAATCTTGAAATCAGAGGAAAATGGTGTATTTTTTATTGGAGAATGATGATTCATATAACTGTGGATTTCTCATGAGAAATCCGAAAGGCCAGAAGGAAATATAGCAATACTATTAAAGTAATGAAAGAATAGAACTGTTAACCAAGAATTCTATATACAGCAAAAATATAATTCAGAAATGAAGGTGAAATAATGACATTCGCAAATACAAGAAAACAAAGAGAATTTCTTGCCAGCAGAATTGCTCTTAAAAAATTGTTAAAAGAAAGTCTTTAGACAGAAGGTAAATGATACAAAAAGGAAACTAGGAACATTGGGAATGAAGGACTGACTATTCCTCTGTTGAAATAGGCTTAATAGATTAAAGTAAAAATTATAATATTATTTTTTGGAGTTTCCAATGTATGTAGGAGTAAAATATAAGATAATGACAACATAAAAGGAGGGAATAAAGGGACCTGTGGTAGTAAGATTTCTACATAAGATAGGTAGTGACGTCAGTGAGAATGAGAGAATAGGGAACTCTAAAATTCTGAGCCTCCCTAAAAGTAATTTTAAAAATGGCAAAATAAAAAGTCAGAATTAACTTTTTTTGGAAGTCTAGAAACTAGCCAAAGCTTGCAAAAACCCAGGAACCAATGGCTGAATTTTGGTAAAAACAATAAGCTTGGTGGCATGTCCACTTAAGCTAGTTCCTGCTCCTCAGATCACTAGTAGCCTTAAAAATGACAGTGCACATTGCCAGTATTCGTACCACAGAAGCAAAATGAACCACATTCATGAAGAATTGTAATTATTCTGTTTTGATCTAGAGGCTCAAAAGCCTTGACTTTATCTCACCTAACATGGAATTCACCCAGTGTGAAAGCCACTACACAATGTCATTAGCTGAAAACATTTACAGGCAAATGATTTAGTCACTGCTGCCTGAGACGATGGATAACAATTGGGGTAAACAATAGACTAACCAGAAGTTTAAGTGAAAAGCCTGAGATGAAACACTTTGGGAGAAAAGAATTTTGAAAAGCTCTAATATATTCCTGGGGATTTAGGAAGCAATATGCATTCCCATGGCTGTAAGTATGCTCAGGAAAGACCTGAGAAGGCCTTAGGTACTCATCTCTGGCTGACCTTTAAGCTCTATACAAGTACAAAGTGAAAACTATGCCAGAGTCATCAACTTCCTAACTGATTGGTGAAGGCATGCCCCAACATACACACGTAGTCCATCTGCAAAGATTGGGAGATATTTTGGTTTCAAGAATTTAAGGAAATCTCTGTTCAATAGCTGACTACTAAATTAACAGAACAGAGATTTCAATGGCAACACATGACCAAAAATGCAGATTTTTAATATTAGTTCAGAGAAGCCAATAAACAAACAAACAACTAAAACAAACAGCAACAACAAATACTGGGGAGAGGAAGATGATCTCATTTCCAGAATTATCTCATTATAGTAGTCAAAATGTCTAGCATGCAACAAAAAATTACAGGGCATACAAAGAAACAAGAAAGTATGGTTCATTTCTCCACAGAGAAAAAAGACAATCAATAGGAATTTTCCTTGAGGAAGTCCAGATGTTGAACATACTAGACATAGACTTTATAACGGCTATTTTGAAAATGTTCGAAGAGCTAACAGAAGCTATGTCTAAAGAGCTAAAGTACAATAATATCCAAATTTGAAATCTATATCAAAATTCCAACTGTCTTTTTTGCAAAAATGGACACACTAATTCTAAAATTCATATGGAATTTCAAGGGACCCTGAAGAGCCAATCTTGTTATTTGAAATCTTACTACACAGCTACAGTTATCAAAATAGTGTGGTACTGACATAAGAATTTTAAAAAATTATAACAATGGAATAGAATTGAGAGCCCAGAAATAAACCCTTACATTAACAGTTAATTGATTTTTAACCACAGAAAGAACAGTCTTTTCGACAAAAGGTCCTGAACAAGTGGTTATTCATAAAGCCAAAGGACAAATTTGAACCCCTACCTCATATCATATATAAAAATTAACTCAAAATGGATCAAAGACCTAAATGTAAAAACTAAAACTCTAAAACTCTTAAGAAGAAACAGGTGTAAATTTTTATTATCTTGGGTTACATAAGAGCTTCTTAAATAGGACACAGAGAGCACAAACAACCAAAGAAAAAAATTAATTGAACTTTATCAAAATTAGAAACTTTTTTGAATCAAAAGACCCTATCAAGATAGTGAAAAGACAACTCACAGAATGAGAGAAAATATTTGCACATTATATATCTGATAATGGTCTAATATCTAGAATATAAAGAACCCTTTCAACTCAATAACAAGAAAAAAACAAATAATCCATTTGAAAGGACAAAAGATTTAAATATTCTCCAAAAATATATACAAATGGTCAATAAGCATATGAAAAGATGCTCAATATTATTAGTTTCTAGAGAAATGCAAATCAAAACCACAATAAAATCAAAACCCACTAGGATGACAATAATAATAATATTAACGAGTGTTGGGAAGAATGTGGAGACATTATAAATTTTATGTATTACTGGTGAGAATGTAAAGTCATGTAGTCATTTTGGAAAATAGCTTGGTGGTACCTCAAAAAATTAAACATACAATTACTATTGAACCTAGAATTCTACTCCTAAAATATACAAAAAGAATTAAAAACATATGTTCACACAAAATAATTGTACATTACTGTTTCTAGCAGCATTATTCATAACAGCTAAAAATTGGAAAATTTTCAAAATGTCCATCAAGTGATAAATAAACAAAATATAGTATATCCATATAATGAAATATTATTCTGCCAAATAAAGGAATGAAGTACTAATGTATGCTACAACATAGCTGAATCTGAAAACATTATGTTAAGTGAAAGAAGTCAGACACAAAAGGCCACATATGATATGATTCAATTTGTAAGAAATGTCCAGAATAGGCAAATCTGGAGAGACAAAATGCAGATGAGTGGTTGCAATGGGATGGGGAGAAGAGAAAGTGAGAGATATGGGATTTCTCTTTGAGGTCCTAAAAATGTTCTGAAATTTGGTAGTTGTGATGGTTGTACAGCATTATAAATATACTATCAACCACTCAGTAATATACTTTAAAATACATGAATTTAATGAATTTCATGCTATGTAATTTTTATGTCAATAAATTAAATTTCGTCTATGGCCATGACACCTTGAACAAGGCCGATCCTATCTGATCTTGGAAGCTAAGCAGGGTCGGGCCTGGTTAGTACTTGGATGGGAGACCACCTAGGAAGACCAGGTGCTATAGGCATAAAAAATAAAAAAATAATAATAAGGGATTGTAAGCTGACAATGTCCTTGCAATCTGTGAGGTCAACCAAGGGTTGCCTTGCCTAAAAAATAAAAAAATAAAATAAAATAAATTTTAATAAACAAATTTTTAAAATATGGATTTTAGTTAAATTGTAAAAAGTATGCATATTGTAGTTCCTAGAGCAAACGTAGAAATATTAGCAAAGAAATATAGTCAATAACAATAATAAATTAAAATGTAATGCTAAATAGATGTTTAAATAACCCACAAGAAGAAAGGAAGAATAGAGGAATGAAAAATAGGATATAAACAAATCAGAAACAATAGGTTTCAGACATAAATCCAAGTATGTTAATAATTATATTAAAGGTAAATGGTTTAAGCACAATTAAAAAACAGAGATCGTCAGATATATCACTTCAAATATAATGATATAGGTGGGTTAAAAGTAAAAGAATGGAAAAAGTTACACAAAGTAAATACTAATCAAGAGGAAGATAGAGTTGCTATATTTATATCAGATAAAGTAGTCTTCTGAGCAAAAATCTTACCAAGCAAAAGAGGTACACTGTATATTGATGAATGGATGAATTCACTAAGAAGGATAGTTATCTTAATTGTGTGTGCACACAACAAAAGAGCTTCAAAATATGCAAAGCAAGAACTGACAGAAGTGAAAAAGAGAAGTAGACAAATCTCCAATTATTATTAGACTTCGACACTCCTCTCTCAGTAATTGAAAGGACAAGTAAGCAGAAAATCAGCAAAAATGTACAACTGAATAATACCATTAACCAACAGGATCTAATTTATACTTACAGAGCTCTAAACCCAAGAACAGAATATATATACTTTGTTCCAGTCCATATGGAACAGTTACAAAGTTATACTATACTCTGGGTAATAAAACAAACCTTAATAAAATTAAAGTAATTGAAATCATGCAGGGAGTAATCTAAGACTGTAATGGAATTAATCTCAAAATCAATAGAAATATGGCAGAGTGAGAGACGTCCCCAGATCTCTCCCCTTCAAACAACAATAAGCTGAACATTTAAAACTCAACAAAAAATTCCTAAACAACACACCAGCACATCTGAGCGTGTAATCTGCGCATAAGAGCTACAGGTCAGAACTCCGGGAGTTGGGCGGTAGACTAAGAGAAATAAAGAAGTTGCCTCTAGTAGCTGGAGCTCCCTGAAGGAGGATGGGGAGGGAAGAAGGTGCGGCAGTTTCCCTGAACAACACTGCCTGGGAGAGCTGTCATGGCAGGTGACAGTGCCTAGGGATTAGGGCAGAAAGCAGAGAAGTGGGGACAGCGGAGAAGCAGGGAAACAACAGTTGATTATTACCAGCCATGGCTGCAAAACAACAGGCTGAGACGCTGCTCCCATCCCCCAACACAGAGGGCCCCTCCCCCCATATCCTCCAAGACCCAAGCACTATGGAGCCCAGAGTAATCTGAGCAAATGCTACAGAAACACTCACGGGGACTGAGACTGAGGGTAGAGAGTGTGAATATAAC
>NW_011888909.1:4089085-4126484 GCF_000151845.1 Pteropus vampyrus
AACAACCAAGGTGACAAGATAGCTCAGAAAGAAAGAGAAAAATATCCAGAAAATAAGCTTAAAGACATAGAAATATGCAATTTAAATGACAGAGAATTCAGGATGGTATTTCTGAAAAAACTCAACGAGATTCAAAACAATTCATACCAGGAATTGAAAAATCAACTAGATGAGCAGAATGAGTTCTTTAGCAAGGAGATTGAAACCCTCAAAAAGGACCAAATAGAACTTCTGGAGATGTAGAACACACTGAAAGAGATGAAAAATGAAATAGCAAGCTTGGGAAACAGAGTCGACCAAATGGATGAAAGGATCACTGATATTGAAAACAGAAATCTAGAAATAGATCAAAAGAAAGAAGAGAGAAATCAAAGAATGAAAAATAATGAAAGAAAAATACAAGAACAAGCTGATACCATCAGGAGAGGAAACAAGAATAATGGGCATTCTCAAAGGGGAGGGAAAAAAACAGGGATTAGAAAGCATTTTCGGACAAATAGTTGACAAAACTTTCTCAAATCTAAGGAATGATCTGGAGCTTGGAATTCAAGAAGTCAACAGAACACTCAATTATCTCAACCCAAAAAGGCCTTCACCAAGACATATTGCATTAAAATTATCAAAAATCAATGACAAAGAATTCTCAGGACAGCCAGCGAAAAAAAGAAACTAATCTAAAAAAGAAACTCATTTGAGGATCTCGGACTTCTCAGCACAAACCTTACAAGCCAGAAAGGGTGAAAACAGATATTCAAACTATTAAATGAAAAGAGTTACCAGCCTAGAATAATGTATCCAGCTAAGCTCTCCTTTAGATATGAAGAAGAAATAAAGACCTTTCCAGACATACAAAAATTGAGGGAATTCTCCTATGAGGCCTGCATTACAGGAAATACTGAAAGGGGTCAGCTCACCTAAAACAAAATGACAAAAAAAAAACAAAACAAAACCTAGGAGTAAGGCAACTAGCAAGCAGATGGAAGCAGAGGAGTGCAAACCTTACTAACAGCAGGGCATTATAACCTTAAACAATAAGAAGAGATTTGCTATAGCAAGATACTAATGAATATTCAGCATACATAGGGACAAATTGAGACAACAATGACTGAAAAGGGGAGGATTCAAAGATCCACATTCGCAAAGGGGAATGGAGTTAAGGCACACACAGAAGAAAATAGACTACTATATATATATATAACTATCCTTTACATATTCATAATGGTAATCACACGTCAAAGATTCAGAACTGAAGTATATAACATAAAACAAAAAGAATCAGAGGGAAAACAAAACCCAACCAAAATAAAGAAAACAGACAAAGACAAAGAAGCAATGGAAAAACCAAGCTACCAGAAAGCAAAAGATAAAATGGTTATAAGAAACCTCATATTTATTATCACCCTAAATGTAGATGAACTGAACTCACTAATAAAAAGGCATAGAGTTGCAGAATGGATCAAAAAAACAAAACCCAACCATATGCTGTCTCCAGGAGACACATCTTAGTTCCAAAGACAAATATAGACTCAAAGTGAAAGGGTAGAAAATGATATTTCAAGCAAATGGCATTCGGAGAAAAGCGGGAGTAGTGGTACCAATATCAAATGAAATAGACTTCAAAATAAAAAGGATAAAGAAAGATAATGAGGGACGTTTCATAATGGTAAAGGGAATCGTACACCAAGAAGACATAACACTTATTAATATTTATGCTTCTAATCAGGGAGTCCCGAAATATATTAAGCAATTACTAACAGAACTAAAGGGAGAAACAGACCAAAACACTGTCATGGTAGGGGACCTAAATATCCCACTGTCAAATATGAATAGATCATCCAAACAGAAAATCAATAAGGAAATAACATTGTTAAATGATACATTAGACCAACTGGACATAATTGACATTTACAGAGCCTTCCATCCCAGAACAGCTGCTATACATTCTTCTCTTGTGCACATGGAATATTCTCAAGAATTGACCACATACTGGGACACAGAGATAGCTTCGACAAATATAAGAGGGTTGAAATTATACCAAACGTATTCTCTGATCATAAAGCTTTGAAGCTGGAGATCAACTGTAAAAAGAAAGCAGGGAGAACCACAAATACATGGAGATTAAACAACATGCTACTGAAGAATAACTGGGTCAGAGAAGAAATAAAAACAGAGATCAAGAGATGTATTGAAACAAATCATAATTATAGTGCAACATATCAAAACTTTGGGACACAGTGAAAGTGGTCATAAGGGGAAAGTTCATATCATTACAGGCCTATCTCCCAAAAAAAGAACGAGCCCAAATAAACAACCTAACACTTCATCTTAAAAAACTAGAAAATGAAGAACAAATGAAGCCTAAAGTCAGTAGAAAGAAAGAAATAATCAAAATTAGAGCAGAATTAGATGAAATTGAAATGAAAAAACAATAAAAAATAAATACAACAAAGAGCTGGTTCTTTGAGGTTAATAAAATTGACAAACCCCTGGCTAGACTCACTAAGGAAAAAAGAGAAAGGATACAAATAAAGAAATCAGGGTGAAAGAGGGGGAAATTATGACAGGCACTGCAGAAATACAAAGGATCATACAAGAATATTATGAAAAAATATATAACGCTAAATTTAATAATGTAGAAAAAATGGACCAATTCTTAGAAAGATACATCCTTTCTAGATTGAATCAAGAAGAACTGGAAAATCTAAATAGACAGATCAGCAGTATGGAAATTGAAGCAATTATCAAAAACCTACCCAAAAGTAAAAGTCCAAGACCAGATGACTTTACCAGTGAATTCTACCAAACATTCAAAGAAGACTTTTTTTTTTAACTTTTTTTAAATTTAGTTCTAAGTATACAGTACATTGGTTAGACTATATCTATACAGTTCATAAAACGATCCCCCCAATTGTACCCTCCATCCCCTGACCCTCCACCTAGCAAATGTATTAATGCTAACTGCCTTCCCTATGCCATACTCCCCATGCCTGTGACCATACATCAGCTACTAATTTGTACTTCTTTAGCCCTTTACCCCATTCTCCCAGCCCTCAAATACTCCTCCTCTCTGTCTGTCACTAAATTGTCCACTATATTTGTGAGACTGTTTTTGATTAGTTTGTTCTTTTTATTCCTTAGGTTCTGCATATAAGTGAAATTAAATAGTGTTTATCTTTCTGTCTGACTTAAATACCATCTAGGTCCATCAAAGCTGTATCTTTTTCCATCCCTTTCCTTTTCATATATAGTGGTCTTGTTCTGTTATCCTTTCAGCCACTCCATCTTTTGGTTGGAGCACTTAATTCTTTTCTATTCGAGGTACTTATTGATAGGAATGTAATTTTCACCATTCTTTATTCCTGTTTTTGATACATGTTTTTTCTTCTTAAAGAAGTCCTTCTAACATTTCCTGTAATACTGGCTTAATGGTGTTCAACTCCTTTAGCTTATTGTTGTCTGGGAAGCTCTTTATCTGTCCTTCCACTCTAAATGATAGCTTTACTGGATAAATTATTCTTGGTTGTATATCCTGGATCTTCCTCCTGTCGAATATTTTTTGCCAAGCCCTTCTGTCCTGCATAGTTTCTTTTGAGAAATCAGCTGCTAGTCTTATGAATGTTCCCTTATATGTAATTATTTGTTTTTCTCTTGCTGCTTTTAATATTCTTTCTTTGTATTAAACCTTTGGCATTTTAATTAAGATGTGTCTTGGTGTGGGCCTCTTTGGATTCTTGATTTTTGGAATCCTGAGCTTCCTGGGGTTTTATGTCCATTTCCTTCACCATGTTAGGGAAGTTTTCCATCATTATTTCTTCAAACAGCTGTTCAACATCTTGATTTTCTTTAGTTATGCCGATCAGACAGCTATTTGGAGCGTTAATAGTGTCCCATATGCTCCTTAAATTATTTTTATAGTCTTGGAATATTTTTTCTTGCCATTCTGATTGTGTGTCCTTGGCTTTCCTATCCTCTAGATAGGACATTTGATCCTCTTCTTTATTCACTTTATTTATTCCTTTGTTTATTCCATTTAATATACTTCTCATCTCAGATAATGTGGTCTTCATTGCTGACTGGTTCCCTTTTAAAATTTTCATTTCCATTTTTATGTTTTTATCTCTTTGTTGAAGTTCTCACTGAATTTATCTACACTTCCCAAAAGTTGTTTGAACATCTTTATAACTAGTGCTTTGAATTCTGCATCTGTTAGATTACTTGACTTATTCATATCTGTATCTCTGTTCTGTTCTCTCACATGGTTTCTGCTTCTTTATCGTCTCATTTTGGCTGCCATTCTGTGTCTGTTTCTATGTACTAAGCAAAGCTTTTAAGTGTCCCGGTGTTATTAGTGTGGATTTGTGAAGTAGGTATCCAGTGGCACAGTCCTGAGAGGGGTTCAGCTGCAGGCCGAACTTAGCCCAAGCCTGTGTCGTACTCTGGGGCCACCTGTTAAGATTCAGCAAGCAATCCACAGATGTTGTGCTTATAGTTGCCTCAAAAGGCTACACCAGAAACTGAGGCCAGCTGCCTCTAGTGTGAGTCTAGGTGCTGTTCAGCAAGGAGCACCTGACTCACTGAGGATACACCTAGATGTGGCTTGGGTGGGGCCATGACTTCGGGGAGGTGGGGTTTCAGGGACTCCTCTGGGTGGAGAGACCTCTTATCATGTTTGATGACGTCATGACTATAGCAGGCACTGTGTACACACACTGGTAGCAGGGAGGACTCAATAGGAAACAATGGATACTGCCAGCAATTCTGTACCGAGCGAGTGTTGCCTCAGCCCTCACTCTGACAATGTCTCCTGTAAGTACATGGTGCCTCCTGTGCTCAGCCAAATTGTCACTGGTGCTCAGAGAGAGCAGGTCTGGCACCTCAAAAATCGGTTTGTGGACATGGCCCCTTTATGAGGGTCTGCTACTGTCACTGCCCCTGCTTCCACCTCTGTCTTAGCTGTTTGGGATCAGACAGTCCTACGTCCTCTCCCCGACCTATCTTCTGCCGTGGCAGGGTGACTTCCTGGACTTATCCCTAGTTGTATGGCTTGTTCATCTAGATCCCAGGTGATTTTTCCCTGCTGCTGCGCCTTATTACTGTCACAAATTTGATTTGGTCGCCAGTTGGATGAACAGAGCCTCTATCATCTATGCCATTTTTTTTTCTCCTCAAAGATTTAATACGTATTCTCCTCAAACTCTTCCAAAAAGTCAAAGAGAAGGCATTGCATTTATGAAGCCAATATTACCCTGAAACCAAAACCTGGTAAAGATACACACACACACACACACACACACACACACACACACACTACAGACCAATATCTCTCATGAACACAGATGCAATAATCCTAAATAATATGGTCACGAATGGAATACAGCAACATATTAAAAAGGTTATATGCCACAATCAAGTGAGCTTTATCCCAGGGCCACAGGGATGGTTCAATATACACATATCGATTAATGTGATACAGCACATAAACAAATTAAAAAATAAAAATCATATGATCATATCATATCAATAGATGCAGAAAAGCCTTCGACAAGATACAGCATCCATTTATGATCAAAACACTTAACAAAATTGGTGCAGCTTCCTCGAGAATCATCTACAAACAAGTAAGCTCATGTAGTGCTGCTGCTCTAAAGGAAGTTTCTGGTCCCTGGAAAACAATGTACTTATTCATGAATTATAAACTGAGATGTAACTGCTGAGAATTGAGTTTATTACCAGTTTTGATTTTGAAATCTCCCTAATTCACAGTTTGTTTCTTGTTTAATAAAATATCCACACCAAATAAAGCTCTCTGAATTTTGTATTGACAAGTCCATTATATTTTCTTCATAAGTGAATATGATACACACAATTTGAAAATGGCACCTATAATTCTCACCTTCCAGTATCCATACTTTTGTGTAATTTTTCCCCTGTAGTAAAGGTAGAAACTGTGACTTCCTTCTAACCAATAGAATACGGCAAAAGTGAAGGAATAAATTTAAAAATCAAAGTTACAGAAGTAATTAAAATTCTAATCAGTTGACTTTAGGTTAATCAGAAGGAATTATCCTGAATAAGCTTGAGCTAATGAAGTAGCTCTTAAAGTTCTTTAGGTCAGAGACTCAAACTAGTAGAGTCTCTGTCTCTCTCTTTGAAAGATGAAGCTTCCATGAATCCTAAATCCTATAGCCTCAAGGAAATTAGCTTGCCAACAACCTAAAGGAGCTCAGAAGTAGATCCTTCTCTTGTCAAGCGTCAGGATGAGAGTTCAGCTTTCTGAGACCCTGAGAAGAGGATCCAGTTAGGCCTGCCCAGACTTTTTACCTACAGAGACTGTGAGACAATAAATAGGTGGTTTAAGTCACTGAATTCATAGTAATTTGTTATGCAGCAATAATAAGTTAATACAACCAAGTTATCTGTAAATAAAAAATGGTTTACTTTTTCTTTCCCAATCTGGATGCCTTTTATTTATTTTTCTTACCTTATTGAATTGACTGGAAGCACTAGTACAATGTTGAATAGAAATAGAAGAAAGAATATTATTTCCTTTTTTCTGATCTTAGGTATAAAGCGTTTAGTTTCTCCCTAAGATATTGTTAGCTATAATTTTTTTGTAGATGCTCTTTATCAGGCTGAGAAAATTACCTTGTATTCCTAGTTTGCTGAGAGTTTTCCTTTTTTAAATCATAAATAAATATTGGATTTTGTCTAATAATTTTTCTCTATCTTTTGAGATAATTATATGATTTTTCTCTTTTAGTCTGTTATTACAGTAAATTACATCGATTTTAGAATGTTAAACCAATTTTGCATTTCTGAGATAAGCCTCCACAATGTATTATCCTTTTTATTTAGTGTTGCATTTGATTCATCACAATTTCTTAAAGAATTTTTGCATCTGTATTTATGAAGAATATTGTTCTATAATTTTTTTATGTTTTTGTCTACTTTTTAAAAAGTCAAGATAATGCTTGCTGAGTTAGGAAGTAATCTCTGCTTTATAATTTTCAGTTTATGTAGTATTATTATTACTTCTTTAATAGAATTTGTTTAGTAGAATATACCAGTGAAGTCATCTGGCTCTGGAGTTTTCTTTGTGAGATCTTTAACTACAAGTTTAGTTTTTAACTGAAATAGAACTATTCTGGTTATGTATTTCTTTTTGAGGAGAGCTTTGGTGGTTTGTGTCTTTTAAGGAATTCATCATTTCATCTATTATCATATTTATTGTTATAAAGTTATTCACAATATTATATTATTATTTTAATCTGTAGAATCCGTAGTAATATTATCTTTCTTATTCCTGAAATTGGTAATATGGGACTTTACATTTTTTTCTTGATTAGTCTAGTTTGATCAATTTTATTGATCTCAAAGAACCGGCTTTTGGTTTTATTGATTTCATTTATTGCTTTCTATTTCTATTTTATTGATTTATTCTGATTTTTTTTCTTGCTTTGGATTTTTTCTCTTCCATTTCTACTTTCTTAAAGTAGAAGCTTAGATTGCTGGTTTGAAACCTTTCTTCTTTTCTAATATGGGTATTTAGTGCTGTAAAATTTTCTTGAAGTACCACTTTAGATACATCTCAAAATTTTGATATGATGCATTTTTATTTTCATTCAATTCAACATAATTTCTAATTTATCCTTTAAGTTCTTGGACTCATAGGTTATGTAAATAGAAGTATATTCTCTATTTTCCAATTATTTGGGGAATTTTCAAAATATCTGCCTGCTATTGATTTCTAATTTCATTTCATTAACATCAGTGAACATATCTTGTATTTGATTTGAATTCTTGATTTGAATTCTTTTAAAGTTATTTATTTACTTATAACCTACTAAATAGTCTGTCTTGGTAAATGTTCCATATTTACCTAAAAAGAATGTGTATTCTGATGTTGTTGGATGGAGTATGTCATGAATTTTAATTATGTCGAGTTGAATGATAGCATTATACAAGTCAAGTTTGTGATAGTTAAAATCTCCAACTATTATTGTAGATATGTCGATTTCTCCTTGATGTTGTATCAGTTTTTACTTCTTGCATTTTGAAGCTCTACGGTGTCTGAGTTCTTTGTCTCCGAGCTGAGGCCTAGAAACTTTTCAGGTAGTAAGTTGGGGCAATCATAGGGTTCACTTTATTTCCTGTTTCTCAAGTTTCACTGTTTTTTATCACCTAATTGTAATATCTTGAAAACCATTGTTTCATATACTTTTTCTATTTCTGTTGTTGTTATTGTTTCTAAATCCAATTTATGTTATTCCTTCTTGACCAGAAGCAAACTCTCTTGAAATCCCATTTTAAAAATTAAATATTTTCACTTCTTTATGTGAACAGCACAAGCAATTCCAGAATATGTTGAATAGAATTTCATTCAGGTTTACTATTTATTTCTGATTCCAGGGAAAGCCAGTTCTAGACTCAAGAGTATCTGAGAAAATCAATAATTTGTATTCTCTTCAAAGCTATTTTCTTTCAATGTTTAGGAGAATTTGGGAACTTACATTTTTGTTTTAGAATTACTTGTATTTTTTAAATGAAGAGTTTCATTCTTACAAGTACTTAATGGGACAAATTTTTGAATTATTATTAATTTGTGCGTTTTGCTACCACACAGAACTGGTTAGAATTAATACCTGTCTGAAAAATACAGAAACAATTTACATGAAATTGATTTTGAAGTTTTGTCCAAAATTCGGATTTCCTACTTTTTGTTCTGTAGTAGAATCTATGAGGACTTATGATCTGTAAGCTCCTTTCATTCTCTCTTGCATTTGGGTTGGTGCCAGGTAACTAGTTCTGGCCAGTGAAATGTATGCTGAAATGATCTATCCCAATTCTACTGAAGTAGTTAAAAGCTGATGGGTCTCCTCCTCTTTCTCTCCCCTGCTATGTGACCCTTGGAGGCCCTGTGCTTCCAATGACATAGCTACAAAAAGGGGAAGCATGTCTCCATGTGTGTCAGGCTTCATGGGAGAGACACATAGATTTTATTTATTGAGCCAATAAGATTTTAGGTTAGTATGACAAATTCTATCCTAATGGAAATAGTTTATTCTTGTTTTCTCTAATAATGAAACTGTTTTTAAAGGATATATTAAAGGGTTTAACCTTCGATAAAATACATTCAACTAATGACAACTTACTAGCTAACAGTTATGGGATACATACTATGCACCAGACACTGGGCTAAATGCTCTCTCTGAATTGTCTCACTTAATACAAGAGTTACAACCAGGAAAATTACTCAACCCCTATAAATAGCACTACATCATTCAATATGTTGTTTCAGAATGCTGACTAAAACTGTCAACTCTAGATAAAGATCAACTTTTCTCTAGTCACGATGTTGGTGGCATGGACCTACTTTCACCTTGCAACTTGTGCAAACACATTCACAAAAGTATCCAACATAAATAAAACACTACAAAGGAGTTTTCTTCATGCTACTTGAAGGCACTCTTATTTAAGTGACAGTAGGGTTAATATTTTACCAGTTATATAGGTGTTGTGTATAAAAATTCAAGTTAGCCATTTAATTTTCATTTGTCTCAGTAATGTTTTAGCACTCCATAGAAATATAGATATAATTATAGTTCTATATCTGTATATTTATAACTATATCTATCTACAATGCTTTTTATATGGAATACAGGGAGGCACAGACTTTGTGAGACTGGGGCAGGAAGAAAACCAACCAAGGCAAAGGCAGAGATGCAAATTAAGAAAAGAGGAGAAAGGAAAGAAACATCTGGCGGCAGGTAAAAAAATGCACATCAGAGGCAATGAAGAGTATCTGTTTCATTGAAAAATAAACCAAAACTGTGTCCTGGGAGAAAAATTAGAAGAGCTCTCCCAGAATGCAGACAGAAAGGACAAAGATATAAACGTGTTGAAAGAAAAATGTGTTAGGTATGTAGGGCAAAGAAATGGAGATGCAACTTAAGAATTATAGATGTTCCCAAGAAATAAATCCAAACTATAGTAAAGAGGTAATAATAAAAAATATAACCTAAGAAAAATTTTTTGGAACTGATTAAAAAATAAGTATGAAGATTGCTGCAGCTCACACCATCCTGGAAATTAATAAGAAGAGGCTCACGTGTAGTTACGTGCTAGTAAAATTTTTGAAGTTCAAGGATGAGGGGGGAAAATTCACTTGAGTATGTAAGCAAAAAAATCCCCAAAACAGAGAAAGTCAAGTCTCTTAGAAGGACTCTCAGTACTTCTAAATGTTGGTGATAAGTCCTTTAGCTGATTCGGTCCAGGCATTATCCAGCTGGGTCCCAGCACTGGCCACAACGATGAGGGTCAGAAATGGAAACTTTCCTGTCAGGCAGCAGAGATTCACAGCAGAGAAAGCATCTCCTTGATGATGAAAGATGATGAAAGAAGAAAAATGGCAATCATCAGGCAGGAGTCCATGAATGCATGTACACAGACATGTGAGAAACACCTCTGGAGACTTTGAGAAGCTTTTTTCCCAAAGAATGAGTAACAGGCCATCAGAAAAATTCTGCTTGGTGACTGTTCTTATAACTGCATTTTTAACTCAAGTTTATTTTCAGTTAGAATGTGAGTCTTGGAGAGCAGGACCTATATGTTACTAACTTCACTTTTGTCTCCAGCAGCTGGCACAGAAGGTCCTCGTATAACTGCAAGAACATAACTTTATTCACACCTCCCAGAGGTTTTTCTGGGAATGGGTAGGAGTGAGTCTTTATACTGAAGAGGGTAAAAACCCTGTCTAAAAATTTGTTCCTGCCCAGTCAATAGAAAAAGCAATGATTTCACAGCTTATATGCAATCCACAGTGAAAGTAAGGATGTCAGATGTGGAGCAGTTATTGTCACAAAAATTCCCACTTCATGTGCACAATTACATATCTGACTATGACCTAGAGAAAGGAGCCAAAATGCTTTCTCCATTATGGACAGGGAACATTTTTCAGATTATGTTACCTTTAATAAAATAGTTTTCTCTTTTTATATGGACTTACACTGACTATATCTGGGAAATATTGTTTGTCCTTGGGAGGTGAGTATTTGCAAGTGTGTGCATGCATGCATACTTTCTCCAAGATCTACTCCTAGGAGACCAGAAGACCACACAGAGAATGAAAAGCACATGCTGGTGTCAACAAATGTTGCTGGAATAATTGGGCAACCAAATGCAAAAAAAAAAAAAAAGAATCTAGACACAGAACTTACATTTCTTGTAAAGATTAATTCAAAATGGATCATAGTGTAAAATATAGAACTATAAAGGTTCTAGAAAAAATATAAGAGAAAACCTAGATGCTCTTGTAGTAGGTAACGGGCTTTTAGATAAAACACCGAAAGCATGAACTATGAAAGAAAAAATTGATAAACTGGACTTTATTAAAATTAAAACCTTCTGCTCTGCAAAAGACATTGTTAAGAGAATGAAAAGACAAATGACAGATTGGAAGAAAATATTTGAAAAACACATAGCTGATAAAGAATGTACAGCCAAAATATACAAAGAAATTATGAACCTCAACAATAAGAAAACAAATAATCAAGTAAAAACAAAAGCAAAAAGATTTAAACAGACAATTTATGGAAGAAAATATACAGATGGCAAATAATCATATGAAAAGATGCTCCACATCATATGTCAGTGGGAAATGCAAAGTTAAAACAATGAGGTACTACTACATACCTATTAGTGTGACTAAAATCCAAAAACGAAAAGACAGTATCAGTTGCTAGTGAAAATGTGAAGCAAGAGGAACTTTCTTTCTTGCTGAGGGGAATGCAAAAATGGTACAGCCACATTGGAAAATAGTTTAGAAGTTTCTCACAAAGCTAAACGTAGTCTTATTATTCTATCCAGCAATTGTGCTTCTATGTTTTTACTCAACTAATTTGAAAACTTATGTCCACACAAAAACCTGCATGCATATTTATATAATAATATTTATTTATAAATATATATTTATACATTTATAGCAGCTTCATTTATAATCACTAAAAACTGGATACAATCAAGATGTCCTTCAATAGGTGAATAAGTAAACAAACTATGGTGCATCTATAAAATGGAATACTATTCAGCAATAAAAATGAGGTATCAGCTCCCAATGCCCAAGACTATAACCATTTGAGAAAAGAAAACAAAGTTGTATTGGACTGAGTCCATATATATTTAAATATATGATTAAATAAATAAGAAAGAAGAGACAAAAATCTCCTGTATAGAAGAATTCTAAATACTTTATGTAGATACTCTGCCCTCAGGTAGGTAGAGCATAACTCCTCATTTCTTAAGTGTAGTTTTGTGCATAGTGACTTCCTTCCAAAGAGGACAGTATAGGAAGAGGGGGAAATTAGTAACTTTACAATGGAGAATCCTGACAAACACTACATCAGCTAGGCGATCAAGATCAACATCAACAGTGATATGACATTTATAGTATGTACCCTTGATGTGATGTAATGAAAATGAAACTTTACCTCTGTGATCTTCCTCTCCCAAACCTATAACTCCATTCTAATCATGAGACAAATCTCAACTGAGGGACATTCTATACAATAACTGACAGTATTCTCAAAGCTTCATGGTTATAAAAAACGAGGAAAGTCTGACAAACTATCACAGCCAAGGGGAGACTAAAGGTATGTAACTATTAAATGTCATCATATTCTGGATGGGATCCTGGAAGAGAAAAACGATGTTAGGAAATTTGTTATTTCAATATTTATATTTTTATTTTTTTCAATTATAGTTGATGTACAATGTTATATTAGTTTCAGGTATCGTTATAGCAACACAGTGATTAGATATTTATATAACTTATGAAATGTTCACTCCAGTAAATTCAGTACTCATCTGACACTGTACATAGCTATTACAACACTACTGACTATATTCCCCAATATTATACTCTACATCTCCATGACTATTTTGTAACTACCAATTTTTACCTCTTAACCCCCTCCTCCTTCACCCATCACCCCATCTCCCAATCCAGCACCCATCAAAATGCTCTAAGAGCTTTTTTTGTTGTTTATCTTGTTCTCTAGATTTCACATATAAGTGAAATCATATGACATTGGTCTTTCTCTGACTTACTCCACTCACTACAATACTCTCTACGTCTATCCATGTTGTTGCAGATGGCAAGATTTCACTCTTTTTTATGGCTGAGTAATATTCCATTGAATGTATGTACCACCTCTCTTTATTCAGTCATCAATTGATGGACACCTTCCATATCTTGGTTATTATAAATAATACTACAATGACCATATGGATTCACATGGCCCTTTGAAGTAGTGTTTTGGGTTTCTTCAGATAAATACCCAGAAATGGGATAACTGGGTCCTTCTTTGTCTCTTGTTAGAGCTTTTATTTTAAAGACTATTTTGTCTGGTATAAGTACTGCTGCTCCAGCTTTTTTGTTTGTCTGTTTTCATTGTCATGAAACATCTATTTACAATCCTTTACTTTCAGTCTGTGTGTGCCTTTCAATCTGAAGTGAGTACCTTATAGGCAGCACATGTAAGGGTCTTGTTTTCTTATCCATTCAGCCACCCTATTCTTTTGACTGGAGCATTTAATCTATTTAAATTTAAAGTAATTGTTGCTAGATATATAGTTATTGACATTTTATTATTCATGTTTTTTATCTCTTTTTCTTTTTTCCTCTTCTTCTTAAAGAAGTCCCTTCATCATTTCCTGTATACTAGCTTGGTGGGGATAAAGTCCTTTAGCTTTTTCTTCTCTGGGAAGCTTTTTATCTGTCCTGCGATTCTAAATGATAGCTATGCTGGGTAGAGTAATCTTGGTTATAGATTTGCTTTTCATCACTTTGAATATTTTCTGTCCTTCCCTTCTGGCTTGAAAAGTTTCTGTTGAGAAATCAACTGACAGTCCTATGGGAGCTCCCTTGTAGGTAACTACATTTTTCTTGCTGTTTTTAAGATTCTCTCTTTGCATTTAACCTTTAGCATTTTAATAATGATGTGTCTTGCTGTGACCCTCTTTGAGTTTATCTTGTTTGGGGCTCTCTGCACTTCCTGGGGTTGTATGTCTATTTCCTTTGCCAGGTTAGGGAAGTTTTCAGTCATTATTTCTTAAAATAGGTTTTCAATTTCTTGCTCATTTTCTTCCTCTGGCATCTCTATGATGTGAATGTTGATACGCTTGATGTTGTCAGAGACCCTTTAAACTATCCTCATTGTTTTGGATTCCTTTTTCTTGTTGCTGTTCTGATTGAGTATTTTCTGCTACCTTATCTTCTAAATCACTGATTCAATCCTCCACTTAATCTAAACTACTGTTAATTCTTCCTAAGGTATTCTTTGTGTCTGTTATTGTATTCATTTCTAAGTGATCCTTTTTTATGTTTTCTAACTCCACTTTTATGTTTTCTATCTCTTTGTTAAAGTTCTCACTGAGTTCATCTACTCTTCCCCTAAGTACATTGAGCATCATTATAAATAGTGTTTTGAACTCTGTATCTGGTAAATTGCTTGTCTCCATTTTGTTTAGTTCTTTGCCTGGAGCTTTGTTCTGTTTTTTCATTTGGGACATATTTCTTTGTCTTCCAGTTTTGGATGCCTGCTTATGTTTGTTCTATATATTAGGTAGGTCTGCTATGTCTCCTGGTCTTAGTAGTGTGGCCTTATATAGTAGGTGTGCTGTGGGTCCCAGAGACACAATCTTTCCTGGTCACCTAAGGTGGGTGCTCCAAGTATGTTCTTTGTATGGATTGTGTGTGCCCTCCCGTTGTAGCTGAGCCTTGGTTACTATCTGAATGTCAATGGGAGGGACTGCGCCTCTGGCTGATTGGTTACGATGACTGGCTGTGACCAGTGGAGGAGCTGTTGTGCAAGGGCTGACCCTACAGAGCCGGATTTGCTTTAGCAGGGCTCTGGTACTTGCCTGGTCTGCCCTTTGAGTGTGTCATCTTCAGGTGTGACCCCAGGTGGTGCCCTGGCACAGACCAAAACCAGCCACTAGGAGTGCAGGCTGGGGCCTCCTTGGAGGGGCCCTGCCACAGGCCAAGTTTAGCTGCAGCCTGTGCTTTGCCAGGGGCCACCTGGCATGAGCCACCAAGCAGTCGGCAGATGGCCACCACCAGCACTGGGCTTGGAAGTGCCTCAAGAGGCCAAGCCTCAAACCAAGGCTGGCTGCTGCTACTGCTGGGCTTGAGGTTACTCACCAAGAGGTATGGGGTATGCCAAAGCCAGTTGCTGTTTGTTAAAGTTTTGTGAACCTTTGAGAGATTTTAAGAAAGTCCATAGCATGCAACAAGACAGGTTGTTTGTATGGAAAATCCACACTGGGAGTGGCCGGGTCTCAGAGAATCACCAGGGCAGGGTGACCAGTGTAAGCTACATTGATGGAGACTCAGATATGGTGCCCAGCTGGGCCTGCAAGGGGTGGGGGAAGGCTCAACAAATGAACAATGCCCTCTGCCAGCACTTCTGTCCAGAAGAAAGTTGCTTCTCCAGCTGTCATCCTGAAGCCAGACAACTGACTTTCTTCCCACATGTCACTGGCATCTTTCAAACTGCTGCCCCAGAGCTGGAGCTTAGAGTAAGTGCATCTGCCACCGAGTAAGTCTGCACACGGGTTTCTTAAGAGGAAAGTCTGTGACTTCCTAAGCCCTCCATTTCACTCAGTCACAATCTCCACTGATTTTCATGGCCAGACGTTGTGGAGACTTCTCTTCTCAGCACTGGAACCATGGGTGAGGGATCCCAGTGTGGGGCCAGGGCCCCTTGCTCTCCTAGGGGGACCTCTGCAGCTGAGATATTCCTCCTTATTCTCAACCACCAAATGTGGGTGTGGGACCAACAAGTTTCATGTCTCCACTCCTCCTACCTGGCTCAAGTTGGCCTCTTCTGTGTGCCCAGTGGTAGGACTTCTGTTCAGCTAGACATCAGGTGACTCCCAATGATGGAAGTTCTGTAGTTTAGTTGTAATTTTGATGTAGTTGTAAGAGGAAGCAAGCACAGTGTTTACCTACTCTCCTATCTTGATCAAAAGCTCAGGAAATTTGAATAAAGTATGGACCTTCATTCAAAATAGTGTATCAATATTGGTTAATTAATTGTTATATATATATCATATTTATATGAAATGCTAATAGAGAAAAATGAGTGTTAGTTATATGGGAACTCTGTACTATCTTCTCAATTTTTCTATAAATCTAAAAATATTCCCCCAAAATAAACTTTATTTTTAAAAATGTTTAGTCTCTCATATTTTCTCCCCAAAATGATGTGTCTTGTCACACAGTCACAGGTTTCCTGCTGGCCTCCAAACCTGAAGCTTAGAACTGGTGATTTGAGCTTCTTTTAGTTTGTGCAATGTTTTTGGGAGCCCTGGTGTCTGCCCTTACTGTTTGCCCCACTCCCCCCCAGCTCTGTTTGTCTGCATGTCCCTGAGTCTCAGCTTTGCTGTCTGTCTAGGCCTGACCAAGAAGGAGAACATCTATTCTCTGTTCTGGGGGCATCTTTGCGTGCCCGTGCAGCAGATTATCAAGCTCTTCATTTCTGTGTCTGCCCCACAACAAGACTCGGGGGAGCTACCTTTTCCACTCTTACACATTTAACTAGACCAGAGGCAGGATCTTGGGGCAGGTACCCTGTCTGGTTGGCTCCCAGAGTCCCCATGGAGGGGTGAGGCAGGACCCACTGTCCCTGGGTGCCAAGAGATAGGTGGAAATAGAACATCCTTCCAATTCTCTTACCTCCTTATCATTTGTCCTTCTTCCTCTATCCTTTCTCCAGAAAATGGAGAGAAGTTTTCTTTACTTTTCTTGTGTCATATATTCCTTCCTGGCTCCAGCCTCACCATTAAGCCTGAAAGGTGGTCAGAGGTATCTTCTTTACATTAGGAGATTTCAGAGGTCCAAATCTTTCCTGTAAACCTTTAATATTGCAAGTTTTCTCTGCCCAGGAAGTTGACTTTGAAGCCTCCTGTCTCCCAAAGAAGTCAAGTACCTGTCGTCTTGCCTTGTGGTAAGAAGTCTCTTGACTTGGACTTTACCTTAACATTAACATGCACCAGTGTAATACTTGCCAAAATATTATTCCTATTATATACTGACAAGGTATATTTGAGTTCTATAGATAGTCCCTGTGGGAGAAGTCAGAGGGAGATGGGTCCTGTAGTGAGAGATCCAGTTTCCTAAAGAGGGATGGAAATTTTTCCTGAGAACGCCTGAAGAAAGAAGCACTGGCTCTGATAAATGAGAGGGCAGGGCTGTCCCTGAGGCTGGAAACATGGCTAAGAAACACACCAGATGGTATCTGGAAGAACCTTGGGGCCTAAGGATAGGATTCAAGGAGTCCATAAATTTGGATGGGAAAGAACATACCTTTATTTTCATAACCTCTAATTGGAATCTGGCTTTTTTTTTTTTCAGTTATGAGCACAAGCTATAAGGCATGGTGGAATTAGCAGTACTGTGACTTTGCCACTAATCTATTTCTATCAGGTTACAGTCACTGCACATTATTTCACAATGTTGTTTATGCTTACCACTACAGTATTTCAAAATTATGATAGTTATTACACCCACTGGTAGATCTTATTATTTAATGCATCAACAAAGAAGAACATGTATTATTATATCACACATTTGTTTTGTTTAATATTTTGATACTGTTTTTAAATATAATTGATTTCCTTTGTTGTTACTTTAATTATTCTATTTTGTACATTTAAAAACATAATTCATAGGCTTCATCAAACTGCCAAAAGGATCTATGCATGAGAAGACTCTTTAAAATATTACTTTTTCCGACTCTAAGATTTCTTTGTATAATGTAATTTTTTTCTACGTTGAAATTCCCCCGTTATTCCCAAGCCTTTGATAAAATCTGTGATTTATATCCATTTTCTGTGTGTTAGCGGAGTTGTGGTGAATTGAGAGAGGGTACAGCAAAGGAAAATGAGCTTTCCAGAGGCTGGGGACTTGGTGGCTGCTGCATATTGAGAGAAGATGGTAGTCCCAGTGTCCTGGGTATGGACCTGAAGTGAAAGTATACAGGGCTGAGATGATGCTAAGCCCTTAAATGGCAGCAGGTAACCAGAATCAGCTGTAGGGTGGACTAACTCACATATAGATCTGAGGCCCAGTTGTTTCCCCCAAACATAAAATGAGAAGATGACCCTGGAAAAGGAATATGGCTGACTTTTGAGTAACTGCAACACAGTGGAACCAGTGATTGCTTTCCTTTAAATAAGTCTCATGAGAGTCTGTGTGACCAGGGCCCAATTAATTATATTCTCTAAGTACCCACTAGAGTTGTAGATAATCACTTGCATAATGATGTGCCACAGCCTGGCCCCTCTCTCCTGAAAAATGCTTTATTATCACTTTTCCTGAAAACCTGTCCCAGTTATTGTCCCTGTCCATATGTTTAAAGATCCTATATGTGCCCAAATGGGTTTTTCCTCCCTGTCTCTTCACCTCCTGGAGTCTGGCATACACCAGGTCAGGATAATTTCAGGAGACAAACACTTTTCTAACATAATAATGCTCCAAGCCAGCTACCAGGTTCTCATATTCATGGGAAGGCTGCTTATTTTGACTACCCCAGCATCCTATGCTTCCATGCTACCCAGTAGGAAACCAGAAAATGCTGAAAGAGGTGCACCGCCTGGAGCAGGTGGCAGAGGATCCAGGATCCATGAAAAAAAGTATAGATTTACAATATGGTCCCTAAATTTTTCGAACCTTCTCTCACTGATATGTGCTATCTATGCCTCCACTCCCCAAATCTAGGATGATTTGGACTGCTTTAACCACTAAAATTTATGAGAAATAAAGCTTATAAGGTGAAATCATAAAAGGCCAACCAGGTCCCAGCTGGTCCTCTTGGAAGATTTATCCCTAGATTCTTATCTTACAACCCAGGTGCCCTGCTGTAAGAACAAGCCACGTGAAGAAGTCATAGGTAGATGCTCCCAGCTGAGCTGATCCTTCAGCCATCCCTACCTAAGTACCAAACATATGAATTACCCAGTGATTCTAGCCTCCAGCCAACTTGAGTCTTTCAAGTTAAGCATCATGGGGCAAATAAGCCATTCATTCTGAATTCCTGACCCAGAGATTTCATGAGCATAAGATGTTTGTTGGTTTATGCCACTGAGTTTAGGGAAGTTTATTACAAAGCAGTAATAGCTGGACTAAAAGACAATAAATCTTCTGTGATGGCCACATGTGTGGACCATGGGCAGAGATTGGAGCTTGGCTCCAGGGGAAGAGATTAGAGGAGGGGCACCTGGTAGAAAAAACTTGAGGGGACACTATATTTCTCCAGTTCCCTTTGCATCCTGCAATGGGCGGAACTGACCTGAACTTGATATAAAGTGCTGTTTTATACAGTTTTCTGCTAACAGCAAGTCAATTAGAGCATGAACTCCACTGTCTCTGCCCTCCCCCACCTCACTTTCTCAATAGGAGCAAATTGCCTCAATGAAAATTTGATACAAATACCAAGTGTGTACTAGATGAATATGGCCTGTCTCAATAATTCTAAATTTTCCATAAAGGGATTCTGATGATAGAGAATTATGGGGTCAAAGCTCAAAACAGCTCCCTGCAAGCAAGAAACTACTTTTCAAGTCCAACATTTTGCCTTAAAAACTAGAATTCTGCACCATAACATATTAAGCTTTATTTTAATATTAAACTTTCTTAGATTACCTGGCACGAGGTGAAATGAACATTGCATAAACATGTATCTTGTTTATCCTGTGATGCTGGGTATGCTCTGGCATATTGCTGTATCCTCCATGCAAATGCCAGGACAGGCGTATGGAATACTGATGCCCAGAGCTCTTTCAAAGACATCAGGTTTCTAGGAGCCAATTGGGTTACTGACTAGGGAGCACTTTTAGAGGAATACTTATTAATATTTATGCTAATCATCAATTAACATGTTTTATCAGAAAAATCATGCAGGAAGTAAATGGATCCTACATGAAAGGAGGATTTCTAAGAGATTGGGTCAGAGAATCTCTAGGAGGGTGAAAGAGTGATCAAAATTTCTTAGCTGAGATCGTTTGTAGCATTTTCTGTAGAGTCCAGAATTTATGCTTTGGCTTGGCATATAAACTTTATTCTTTGTGAAGACCATGTTCTTGATCCTATGCCCTTGCACCTTCCTAAGGAACACAACTCCATTAATGATCAGCTTAAAGTCCTTCTCTATTGCCTCCTTCCCCTCCACTCCAGTGTCCCCTATCCTCAGAAGCCCTTCCTTAGGCAAATGAGCACAGTAATTCTGGAGAAAGCTGGGAAATGTAGCAGAAAAAAAAATGTATGCTTTCTGACCCAGAAATTTCACTTTTAGAGAATTTGTATTTAGACACACTTGCACAAGTTCATAAGGATAAATGTACAAGAATGTTCATATAGCCCTGCTTGTGAAAACAGAGCAACCTAAACATCCATCAATAGTGGACTGGTTAAATAAACCACAGTTCAATAGAAAAGGATGTTGGTAATAAATTGTTGAGTGAAAAAATCTTGTGGAACAACATGACTTCATTAATAACAACAAATTATGCATATTTAGATGGATATATGTCTATTTAATTACATTGCATAACTTCGTGGAGTACCATTCACATCATATTCTTGTTTTATAAATGAATGATGTACCCTAAAGCTGTACAACTGCCTCTATGTGTGTGTGTCCCTTGACATGCTTCTAGGTACACCCTGTGTATGAATTTACCCTAACACATAAACTCCATGGTGAGTACTAATCCATCTTTTCTATGCACTTATAATCTGCACAAGAAAAAGGATAGTTCTTCTCTTTATCCCCAACACTCAGCACAGAGCCTGGGACAACAATTAACAGTGTTTGAAAGAATATGGATACAACCATTCACTGGGCCCACGGTGTCAGTTACTTATCATTCACATGGATCTGAGAACCAGTATGTAGTATGTAGTATGTAGTATTTAGTATGTAGTTTCTAGGCTTTTATACACACATGCACATTCACTCACATCCAGTGTTCCTGGCTCAAACTGTATTTGGAAAAGCTGAGTTAGACAAAGATAAGCCATTTTCTTTGCTGTAGGATATCTCTAAGATTTTAATATGCATTAATATTCTCTAAGATATAGATCTAGTATAGAATATCGTCTGAATTTTATTGGCTGCAAAGTACTTCTAGAGGATATTTTCATCCATGTTCTGAGGATCATCAATTTGTAACAAGCTGTGTTAGAAGAATCACAAAGGAAGTGAATAGGTTCCGAATGAAAAGAAGACTTCCAAGAGATAAGGTCAGAAAATCTCCAGAAAAGAGAAAGAGTGATTAAATGTTCTTAGCTAAGATCATTTGAAATTCTAATTGTGTGGCTGGAACTAATAAGGAAATGGAAAAGGAAAAAATTTGACGAGTGTGACAAAGATTAGCAAAGCATGCTTGTTGATGGGCATCATGGCAGCAGAGACCCTCCTTCCTGACTGGGGCTTCTGGGGAGCTGACAGGTCTGTCAGTGAAGATCCCAAGGAGAAGGAAATTGTGGGCAGCAGATTTCTAGGTCTTACTTGAAAAGCTTTTGACTTAGTAGGCAGAGCCTACAAGTATATGTATATTTTGTAAACTCACCAGATAAATATTGATGAATTAATTTTTGAACTGGCTCATTCTGTGGCATTCTTCTTTCTGCTCTAACTCTATCCCCTGTTTCAGCCAGAATATGATCAGTGGACTGATGGCAGCAGAGGCCAGATTACAGTGAGTGAAGGGTGATAAGTAAATGAAAGGCAAAGAAATAAAACACATGTAGGCAATTTTTTCAAGAAGTTTGAAGAAAATTTTACCATATCTACTTTATTGAAAAATGATGAGTGACATTAGAACAAATAGTTCAGGCTTAGGGGAAGAAACAAGAAGTTGAAGAATAACAGAAGTACAATGATGGAATAAGGTCCCTAAAGAGAGGGTGGCTAGGAACAGATGTCCAAGCACATGTGGCAGATGGTCCTCCACTTTCATGGGCTGGGAGAAATGAAGAGGGACAAAAATGAGAAAAAGGTGACAGAAGGGTGGGCAGGCAGTTGAAAAAATTTCTTCATAAGACCTTTGTTTTTTATGTAAATAAGGCAGTGACATCATTCTTAGAAGAATGGGTATGGGTTGAAATAGTCATAGTGAATGGGGAGGAGACCTGACCACTAGAAGAACTGCTGAGCCACACTGAAGACCTGTGTATGTAAGGTTAATTGTCCATGTCTCATATCTTTGTAGGAGTTTCTCTCAGTATGCTACACATTCTGAAATAAGACCAGCAGTAGTAAACAGCTGTAGCGGAGATTGTCAAAGAGAGGAGTGTGAGCTCTCAGAGGTGGGGTACTCCAGAGGGTAACAAGAGCAATGTGGAGGCCAAAGGAGCAAAAGTCAAGAGAAAAGAAAGTCATTGGCATTAAAGATGAGACAACATGAGATATAAATGTTGCCTGGGCATCCACAGGGTCATTTTAGCTTCCTTGTATGACATCAAGACTCAGGGCAAATATAAGACTGAACAAGCTGCTGAGGTATTCAAGGAGCATGGGGTTGATCAGAAGGAAAGCAGGTAATAGCAAGGAAAGATTGGAGGTGAGATTTTTACACAACTCTTAAGGAATCATTTTATGACAGTCTGCCAATAGTCCCTGCAACTGAAAGTTCTTGCTATTCCTCTCAAGGGACCTGGAGGACCTCCTCATTCACACACACACACACACACACACACACACACACACACACACACACATCCCTTGCTCCAACCAGAATGGGTCTTCTCTTTCCTGTTTTAAGTACCCCAGAAGACTTATTTTAGAAACATTTTTGTGAGTAAAAATACTGAACACCACTGATGAGGCCCAACCCTTTCATTCAACCCACAAATGAGCCCAAGACCACGCAGTGAGTTGACAGAAGTGCCCACTGCTCCATCCCACTACAAGTCCACTACAAGTGTGCACTCTCCCCTAAGACGTAGCCGCTAGAGCTAATGAAAGATCCTTGTTAAGGCTGATGAGTTCAGTCTGCTAAGGTCCAGCAGAGCCAGGCATTGTCGGGTAGAAAAGCAATGACTATAGTGGGGTCATGGAATTCCCTGGAAACTGATAGGAATGGGCAGAGATATAGGAGAAAGAGAAATGAGGATGGACAGGCCATGGGGAACTCCAGTCTAGCTGGAGAGGCCCTCTTGATAACCAGGTAATAAAGGTTGAGTTCCATCTGCCTCTCACTGTGCAGGACCTTAAATTATGGAGTATTTTATGAGTCCTGTTTATGTAGAGACTCTTTTTATAAGCTATTCAGAACAGGGGTGGGAAGGAGAAATAGGGAGAGGAAAATTTCCTTTGAATTTCCATTGCTTTTAGAGTCAGCAATTTAATGAGTCATGCATTCTAATTCCTTGCTTTGTCTACATGTTTTCATTTCAAAATGCTAAAAAACACTTTGTTTGGAACATGGCTATTCTTAGCTCATATATCAATAGTGCACATCCATTTCTCACCATATTAGAAGAACTTTCTTAAGATTGGGTTGGAGCAGCACCATAGTAGTAGCATTGTTTATCTAGCTGTAGTTTGTTGAAGTCACCTGGCATCTCTCTGTTCCCTTAGGATGTTCTTCTACCTGGCCTCTTAGGCCTATTGACCATCCACAAGTTAGCTCCAGACCTGACCCAAAGGTCCCCAGATCTCATAGTCTGGATAAAAGGGGAAGACCATCCTGAGGAGTCAGTATCTTGGCGGGCCCAAGATAAGTCAGGGCTTCATTGCTATTTTGAGACTTCATTGCCCTTGTGAGACTCTTGAGGGAATGAAGTAGAAGAAAATAAGATTCCCATCTACAGGTCATGTCTTCCAGACACATCAAAAGAAAGCTTGACCACACCCCTTGGCGGAGATATAGCAATAGACAGTCCGGGGGATTCTGCAATCCTCTGGACTGAAAAGCTGAGAGAAAGGCTGGGTGTGGGTTTTCTTCTGTCCCTGCCCTCTGTACCGGGTCTCTCTCCACACTCCACTGCAGTGCGCCCAGCCAGATGTATCTACCCCACTGTACTTGTTCCACCAGTGATAGTTCACTCTTCTGGGTCTTGGGGATCACCTTCTTTTAAAGTCTGCATCCCACTACAATACCATACAGTGTGTACTTAAAGCATTAATAGCAAGCACATTATCAACACCTAATGGATACCCAACCAATATCAAGAATGAAATACAAAACCAATATCTCAAGGAATTGGGATAAAGAGGTACCCTACTTCTCTGGTCATTGCCTCTCTTCTTTTTCCATCCACATATTTATAGTAGAAGTGCCATGTTTGTACCCTCTGATCCTCTTCCCATGGACACTATTGATTTGATCAGGTGTGGGCAACAATGAGTTTGTTCCTGGGGAATTTGTAATTGAGACCATACTGATTGCCAATTGAGGCTGGCTGCCATTTTAGAAGCTTTTTGACAGAGATTATTTTCTCATGGACAGAGAAACCAGAGAGGCGTGGACAAGCAGAAAGAAGCAGCTTTCTTGGGTTTTCAAAAATTCCTCTAGGCCCTCGGTCCAGCCATCACTGAGGCCTTGTGTTCTATGAGACACCTCCCCCTAACCCTTGCCTCAAGTCTTCTTAACATGTTTCTCTTTTCACCTAAGGAGAGCTCTAGTGGACTTCTGTTACTTGCAACCAAAATGGTACCATAAGTGTGAAAATGATCTGAGATGGGAAGATGGGACACACTGAGGAGACTCTTCCCTACTTTATAATTTTGCCTAGCCTGCTCACATCAGTCACAGGCATCAAGGCAACTGCCCAGAAGGCTTCGGATCCGAGGAAGCCCTTGATGCTCTCTATGCTAGTCCCAATGCCCAGGCTGTGCTTTATCTTAAGGAGGTCCCCAGCCAAGGCACCGAAGGGTGAGGAGGCAATGTATTCTGAGACCTCATTGCTGGAAATTGATGTGGGGACATGTTCCAGACAAGCTGTGCTGCCTTCCCCTCCAAGTCCAACATCTAGTGGTGAGGCCACAACAGCAGGACTCCCTTTTGTCTCATGTCTTTTCTTGTCAGCTGTCTCTCCCAGCATTTCTTAGTGCTGTCTCACTGCACTTGAGAAACATGTGGGTATGCTCCCAAGTAAGCAGTAAGCAAAGTGTTACATACATTTGTGTACAGGCATGGGTGTGAACATGTAATGGGAATGAGCCAAGAGCCCTAGAAAGAAGTTGGTGGCTTAGAAAAAGTTGGTTCGTTCCGCTTGGACTATTGGTACTCCCAGAGACAGGTGAAACTAAATTGCTTAATTCATGCCCATCACAGTTCTGGCCCCAAAATTCTAAATCCCAAAATCACAGGAACAAATGGGAAAATATTTTCTAATTTGGAAGTATATTGAGCAAAATGGGTCTTTCTGATTCCATCAGACTTTTTTGTCTATATGCTATATGATCCACTAAGGTAGAAAACTGTCATTTTCCTCTGCAGCATCAGCCATGTTTGTCATTTGTTACAGCCCCAATAGGACATGTAGAAATGTTTGTCAGCCCCAGTCCTTACCTTCATCTCTCAGCGTGCCTCTCTTCCCCAGTGTAAGTCCCAGGATGCTATCACTTATCTCAGCCTCCTACCAGGACCCCTCACTTGAAAGGGGTGACCTGAAATAGGGAGGCTCAGCCCAGGTTGCTCTGGACACTCACCAGCCTTCCTGAGCATAACCTTATTCTGAGCCTGCCTAACAGCATATGTCAATTTCAGCTTCATCTTGCTGCCTTCCAGACCTCTTCCCAGGTCAATGAGAATGCCTCACCATGCAGGTCAGCACACCCTGGGTCAGGGGTCTCGTCAGCTCCCACCTTTGAGTTCCTAAACAATGAGTTGTATTGTAGAAGGTTCTGAATAGACCCTTATTGTATCCTATGCTGGGCCCTGTAGTCCAGCCCACAGCTCCTAGGAGAAATTGCTAAAAATCAGGAGCTATAGCCATCAGAAATATTTCTACTTCCTTTTTCCCCCCACAAACCTAACCTTAAATTCATGTCCCCCACCATATACACTTTCAGTCACCACTAGGAGTTTGTTGGTAGCAAAGAGGGCTGGCAATTCCATTTCAGCATCCTTAAGGAGATCATTTCAGAATGTACCTATTCATGGGACTCACCACAGACCAACTCCTTAACACCAGCATCACAGATCAAAATTTCCTTCTTTACAAAACCACCAGAGTTGAAATTCCTCTTGAGTTTTTATTGTCATGAATGTCTCCAAGGAAAAGAAAAAGAGCAGCATCAAACCCAGGGAAGCCTGTGGCCTGGTAACATATGAAACCCCTTCCACTGAACTGACCTCTTCACCTATAAGCAAAGAGGGGCAGAGAAGCCCAAAGGTTATAAATATCAGTTTGGGATTCAGAGACATAGTAGGAATCCTGGGTTTACGTATGTCTGTGCAATCTGGAGCAAGTTGATTAATGTTTGTCTTACTTTACTCCTATAAAAATAGTGTTAATAACACCTTCATGGGGTTATTAGTTGAAATTATCTATGCGATACTTCTGTTTCTATGCTGCCACATAATATACTACAAATGACATCTATTGATGTTTTTTTCTAACAACAGAGCATCCCCCTAACCCAATCAGTTTCTGATGAGTCCCCTTTCAAACACATTCTCCTCACCCATCCATACATCTCAAATACAATCAATGGAAACCTGTCAGGCTCAGGACATACGGTAAAATCTCTGTACCCAGCTTGAACATGTGTCCTCTCAGGACCCCTCCCAAATGTCCTCTCCATAGGTCTCCTCTCCCCACCCCGACACTTGGCAGCAAAGGCTTCCAGCCCCAGCACCACCCCCTACCTGAGGGCAGAAAACAATCAAGTCCTGAGCAAACACTTGAGAAAGCTCGTTTCTCCGAGGGGGTTTGGGGGGAGAAGACTTGCCAAGTGGGGAAGTCGGGGGCCTGGCTCCTCCGTGGTTCCTCTCCCCCTCCAGGGGCTCCTCTGCCCCACTTTTCCTCATTCTCAGGCTTTCCCTCTCCAGGTTGCTCGGGCAGCCGCATCGGGGGTCCAGGGCGATGTTCTCAGAGAGATTTGTGAGCACATCAAGGGAACGTCAGCGGAGACACTGAGACTCTGCAAGGAGTTGACAGAAACTTACTGCCTGCACAGTGCTAGTTGATTATTTACTCAATCAGTTGCCAAAATAATTCACACCCTCCCTTCTGTGTTTAAATAGGACAATAGTAGAAACACAATCCTGGCACAAATATAATTACAGTTGTGACAGATGTTTAGTTATTAATAAGGCCTCAATGTCACCAGAGGGTGTTACACAATAAACCAATAATGTGCCTTTGGAACCAACCTTAATATTTACAGGTACTTTTCCATTCACACTCCCGTGGGATTTGCTGTAGTATAAGCGATGCAGAGAAAGCTATAGCCACCAACGTGATTGCAACTTGCAAGAAAGCCCAGCTCCTTGTCAATATAATTTGTTTCTTTGTCATTGACATCAGCAGAGCCACAGGAACAAAGTTGGGGGCACAGTTAGAAATAGCCATATTATGAAGAGGACTCTTGCCAAACCTCCTAAGCTTGTGATGCTATTCACAATCTCAAGGCAATGTCATCCTAACTTCCTTAGACAAAGCAAAGAGCATCCAAGACTAGAGTTCCTTTACCAGCTCCAGTCCAGATTTGCTTCCCACATGTAGGAGCTCCTGGGTCCCTTTGATGCCACCATCTCTCTCTATATCTGGTTAACCTCTACTTGTCCTTTATGACTTGACTCAGGTTAAGGCACCTAGCTGGGTTACGATGCCCCTCATCTGTGCCTACTTTTGTTATTGTCCACGATCTCTGTCCCTCTCTTCCCCCAACACTGCAGAAATGTTTGTTGCCCCAGTCCTTACCTTCTTCCCTCTACATGTACCCTTTTGAGAAAACTCCAGGCAGAGTAATTCAGATGCATACTGCAATATCTGGGCCCAGGTAGAGATGACCTTAAAATAATTGGTGTTCAATAAAAACTTATTGAATTCACATTTAATCAATATTGGTTCTCTTTATTAAAGTTAAAAATTAATAATAAAACAAAGACTCTCAAGAGATGTGAAGTAAAGAGAGCTTAACTGGAAGAATTCTGGTGATTTAAAGAATGAATCTTGGTCATCGTGGATGGAGTCTTTGCCTGAGGAAGCTGGCCCTGGGGAGATAGCTGCACCCTGCACTGGGGAGTGGCCTCTTCCAGCAACAAGCAATCTCCAGTCCTCACTGCTCAGCCCTGCACATCACATCCTGGGAAGATGCTCCCTGCTCTGCTTCCAGCCTCTTGGTTCTGACTGGAGGTATATTTCCACACCTGTAGAAGCCAGCCCACAGGAGATGGGACTCCAAAGATGACTTTAGGAAGCATGAAGCCTTAAAGAGATGTGTGCAAATGTCATCATTGTTGTAAATTATTCTTGTAAATCTGTAAGTCCCATCTCAGGTCAAATTAGATAGGCTCACCTCTATGTATAACATGTGTCAATTACTGGAATAAATGAATGATGGACACACAAACTGTGTGCTTTGTAACTTTTACCTTGACCAGAAAACCCCCATTATCAAGGTCAGGGCTGGGCTAGGTGGTGTCTGGGTGCTCCAGATCTATAAGACCTCTGGTTTTCTGATGGTTGTTGTATGAAGTTGAGCCATCCCCTAAAAGAGGGACTCTATCTCTTGTGATTGGGCTGGAACCTTCCAAAGATTAAGACGACAAGGAAACCCTATGAAAAGAAAAGCAGAAGTCTTTGCTCACTGAACAACACAGGTATAACACATCCATGCAATAGCACTTGTCTTCAGAAACATACCCCTGGCACCATTTGTCTTCAGGTACACACACACACACACACACACACACACACACACACACACACACCCCCAAGCACTGTACACATACACACACATGCTCACAGACCAGTCTTTAAACATTCACAGCCTATGTGTGATCTCAGACCTACATTTATTCCCTATCCTCAGACATACACACGGGAAGACTCACCCACAGCCATATAGCTTCACACGGCTACACACACCATCCCCATCAGCATGAGCGCCAGTATGCACACTCACACACACACACACACACACACACACACACACATACACACACACACCCCTCTCATGTTAACACGCACTATAGCACCTCCTTATGCACACAAGCTACACACATACCTATACTTCTTAACTTCTCTCTAGTTATCATATTAAGTTAAAAATGAAAATGAATTGCCTGTTTCATTGTAGTACAAATGCAAAATAAGTAACATTTTATTTTCAGATGTGCTTTTAGTTGCCCTGACAGTCCCAGCACAATGAAAGATGTGATTGGTGGCAAACGCAAATTTAAAAAGAGAGTAATTAGCTCCCTACATACAAGAACTTCCAAATATGTAGAGTGCCTTCTTTCATTAGTCTCTTCCAGGCAGAGCGGACACCAGGATAGGGGAACCCTGCATTGCTAGTCTGACCTGCCAGGAGCTCTCAGCAGGGATGTCTAAGCTGATGTCACAATGGCTTAAGAACCCAATCCACTTAATTACTTGGAACTTGCTCATGGCTCAATAGGAGCATGACACCGGAAGTGGCAGTTCTCCATGAGGAACAATTGCTTTGCTGCTCAGCTGGCCTCTGGTGCCCTTTACTGCAGCACTCACTATGTGCCAGAGAATCACAAAGCCAAGGGGGCTGGCCCTCAGCCAAAAAGGGAATTGATTCCTCCAGCCAGAAGCCATCTCACCAGAATGCTCCTCTTCAGGTCATGGCTGGCCTGACACACAGCAGGGAGGCCAAGCTGCCCTCCACAGGCTGCAACTGACCACCCATGGCCAGCTAATGAAGCAGCATAAGGTGGCATTCTCATAAAAGATGAACCTGAATCTCCCCATCTCACTAGGAGCTTCTCAAAGATAGAAGCCATAACGTACGCACCTCCCAAGTCCTCGGTGGCCTTAAATACCTTGAGACCCATAGTAAATACCTACTGAAAATGATTCTTGGTCCCTAAATTAACTGTTTGCCTCATTTCCTAATTAAATTTCTAAGAGCAATTTACAGAATTTCTCCTCTAAGTCCATTTGCCTTTATAGTCATCATCTGAAAGGTCGGTGGTTTATGAGACCTGAAGTTAGAGTTTTGGGCTACTTCCTAAAGTTAGACCTGAAGTTAGAGTTTTGGGCTACTTCCTAGACCACATTAGTGTCCTCTTTAGTTTTGACTCACCAACTTCCTTCAGCACCTGAAATGTTCTGTGATAACTGGCCACCCGGTGTGAGGCACTCTGGGCCACCCAAAAAGTGACGCTACCTTGGTTCTTCCCTTATCTCTTTTAGCAATCCATAATATGCAGAGATTGGGGTAGTGATGTGATTAAGAACATGGCTAATTGAATCAGACCATGCAGTTCAAAACCTGGCTCTGCCACTTATAGGCTTTGTGATCTTGGGCAAGTTACTTAACCTCTCTGTGCTTCGATTCCCTCATCTGCTAAATGAACTTGATAATAATAGCACCTACTTATTAGGATTATTTTCAAGTGCTTGGCACAGAGTAAGTACTCACAGAGTAAGTACTACATTTGCTAGCTATTATTATTTATTCCTTCCTTTTGCACCTACCAGGCAGTGGCAGAGCACCCACTCTGCTCAGATGGGTGCTGTACTGAACCCATAGTGGGATAAGAAGGGCAGGTACAGAGTGAATCCACCACAGATACAGCCTCACAGAGCTGAGGACACAGACACAAACACACAGTCCAGAGAAGGAGGCCACTCCTAACTCCAACTCAGAGTCAGTTTGTCCCTGAGGGTATCCGAGAGGTGAGGTTTTGATTCTCTCCTTTAATCCCACCAAGTATGTTGCCTGCCTCTGAGGAAGAGAGACATGTTGTTACAGTCTGGGTGAACTGATCACGATTTCATCATTCCAGCATATGTGGCTCTGAGCATTCAGTTAGTTGGGTGTATGGATCACAGGCAAACTTGGCCTTTCACAGATTTTGATCTTTTGGAGAGTGTCTAAAATTACAATCACTATACGAACAGGAAATGGCTGAAAAATCTAATATTTATGAACTAAGCATGTGAGGTGAGCATGATTGTTTATTGGCATGAATAATTCATAAATATGGGGTAGATGGTTCTATTTAGTTTCTGGGAACCCCAAGGAACAATGATTCCCAGACTGATACTCTAAGATTCAGTTCAAATGTTCACCAAAGAATGCGCCCTCCATTCTGAATACATTAAGCATTAGGTTAGAGGCTTTTTGTATCCGTGGCCCCTGCTACATTTTACAATTGTTGACGGCCATGTTATAGTCATGATTGTATCCTCTGTAATACTTGACAATAGTTTTGCATGTGCCATCAAATTTGATCTACAAGTAAAATTTTGTTACAACTGGATATAATTCTGTTTTTATTTGTCACTTTTTAACATTATTTCCAGCATATTTCAAGTATATAATACGTTATTATTAACTAGTCATTATGCTATACATTACGTCTCCAGAACTTATTCATCTTATAACTGAAAGTTTGTACCCTCTGACCAACGGTCTCCCTTTTCCTCCAAACTTCCAGCCCCTGGTAAACACCATTCTGTTTTCTGTTACTATGATTTCGACTTTTTTTAGGTTTCATATATGAATGAGATAGTGCGTTATTGGTCATTCTGTGTCTGGCTTATTTTACCTAACATAATACCCTCCAGGTTCATCCATGTTGTAGTGAATGTCAGGATTTTCTCCTTTGGCAGGGGTGGGGGGTGCTGATTAATATTCCACATTTTCTGTATCTGTTTGTCTATTGATGGACATTTAGGTTGTTTTCACTTGGCTACTGTGAATAATGCTGCATTGAACATGAAGATACAAATATCTCTTTGAGATAGTGATTTTATTTTCTTTGTATATACACCCAGAAGTGCAATTGCTGGGTCTTCTAGTAGGTTTATTTTTAATTTTTGGAGAAATCTTCATACTATTTTCCATAGTAACACTTTACAATCTCACCAATAGTGCACATGTGTTCTCTTTAAAATAATTCTGTTTCAAAGGTACATTTTGGACAAAATCTTCAGTGAAATGAGTCATGCCACATGGTGTTTAGTGGGGTACAACTTGCTGAGAACAAGAAGTCAGAGGCATAGTGTGAGGTCCAATTAGCCTCAAAGCAGGGCCCTGCATTTATTGGAACGTGTGAGCACTGACACTTCTTCTATATAAGAGAACTTGTCAAAGAAACAGACATTCTGCTCGAAGGGCTGATGAGCAACAAAGTCTGACCACTGTCTTTATGTTTAATGACTCTGAGACACTGTCATCTTGTAGAGGTTATTGTTCATCATCACTTAAAATAGTTTAATACTAAATATTTGAAAGCACAAATAAAAAACAAAAATAAACTCCTGGTCTAGCATGTAGGAAATATCCACCGAGCTCCTGAAAAATGCAAAAGCACATGCTAAATGTTCCCTTAAATGTGATGTAAAAGTAAATGGATTTTAAGAGAATCATGCTAAATAAAAAGGTCCGAGAGAAAAGGACAAGAACCATATGATCTCACTCATATGTGGGGTATGAAACATAAAGCAACAAATGAACAAACAAAATGAACAAATGAACTCAGAGACACAGACAACAGAAGGGTAGTTGCCAGAGAGGACTGGGGTAGGGGAAGAATAAAGAGGGTAAAGGGGTTCAAATATATGGTGATGGAAGGAGACTAGCCTTTGGGTGGTGAGCACACAATGCAATGTACAACTGATGTATTGTAAAATCGTACACTGAAACTTATATATTATTAATGTCACCTCCATAAATTTAATTTTTTTAAGTTTGTTTTCTCCCTATTTCTATCTAAAACCAATCTGATATCATGAAGATAAAATGTACACCTGACATTCTAAGCCCAAGTCTGAAAACTAGAACTGATTCCAAAAGCACCTGCAACACAATTTTGTGAGTGTTACTCCAGGGGCCCTAATGTTCCCTACATGTCCTGGCTTGGATTCACATAAGCAAAACATCCTAAACCTTGGCTCCGCAAAAACAAAACCAAGAACTATAAATGGATCTGAGCAATTAAAGTTGAAAATCACAATAAAATAAAACATAAATACACATAAATTCTCATCAGTTCGAAAGCTGGCATCCAGCCTCTTACTTTTGAGGAAGCACCAGAGACTTAATTGCTAAAATCGGGAAAGTCACTGTCACCACTACCGTTCACGGTATTGTTCTCTGTCTCTACTACTATTAACAACTGTGTTGTAAGTATTAACCAACGTGATTAGATAAATAATTAGAGGTATAAGATTGGGAAAGCAGAAACAAAATAAAACTATCTCTTCTTGAAGATGATATGATTATATATCTGCAAAACCCAAAAGAATTCTTGAAAAAACAATTACAAATAATAAGAGAATTTAATAGACTCGTGGGATGTAATAGTAACATAGCACTTACCAGACTTTATACAGAGAAACAACACTGAGTTAGAAGAAATAATGTGTGAGCAGAATCTATAATGGCAAAAATAATTAAATTAAAGTTTTACATTTTAAAAAATTATATCAAAAGGAAAAGTAAGGAAATTCTTAAAAACAGAAAATAAACAAAAACATGCAAATAAAACTATTTCCGATTTATGGCTCAACTATAGAAGGAAAAACTTATTCGAATTATGTTTAAACTTAATATTTTGACTGCACATTCCAAGTGAGACAGATCCTAAGGACAAAAAGAACCATAGAAAAATCATAAATAAGTTAATGCCATTAGAAAACAAGATGTTCTATATTAGAGAAAAGAGATATAAATGTAAAATTCTAAAGTGAAATAAAAGCCTTGAAATCTAATTTAAATAAGGATATTAGCATGAATTCAGAATTTATTTTCCTCTTTCAAGAATATGCATATCCCAATTCTGTCACTGAAAAGGCTTCAAAGTAATAAAACTCAGTAGCTATGAGTACCACTATCACTTAAACTGTTGTTTCTAAATACCATTTCCAGCTGTAAATAATCAGCTCCAGGATAGGAAATGTAAAAGTCAGCCTAGGACTTCTTGTCAGGCCTGAATGCAGGCATGCTCCCAGTGATGTCAAATAACGAAAGAACCAACTCGAAGACATGTCCAATGGCTAAATATGGGGTAATTCATTATTCTGAAGATTGATATGAATATAACTGCTAAGGCAACAACTAATTGTTACTTTTTTAAATGATAAATGAAAGTATCAAGCAAATACCCTGCATTTTCTATGCAGACTACATTAGGTAACCAAATAGTTGATGAGACAAAGTACTTCTTTAGAGAAGAATCAGTAATAAATTAAGAAGAAATGATAGATCACAATTTTGCTACCTCTAGTGAAATAATAGATCTAGATAATAATCATGAATGGCTACTAAAATTATTAGGTGTAAGATTGATAGGGAACTTGATCATGGATGAATCAGGCTGACAAAACCTCAACTTTAACTTGAACAAATTGTGACAGCAGATATTGAGTACCTTCTGATGCGAGGCAATAGGAAGCACACAGCACTACCTAAAAGTGTCCTTTATATAAAGAGTAGAATATGAATTTAATCCATCCCTCAGATTTAAATATAGGGTCATAAGAGCATAGAGAAATATGTTAAACAACACAGAAGAATAGAGTAAGCCAAACACAGAACATAAGAAGTCCTTTAGAAATAAATATACTTTCCAAATAGGCTTGGAAAGAATAGGAGAACACTGTTATGGATTAAAAGATACTTAAAAGAACTATCGACCAGTTGTGAGTTGTGGATCTTATTTGAATCTTGATTTGAATAAACTACATAACTGAGGCAACAGGGGAAATAGACCATGGAGATGATAGTGAGGAATTATTGTTAATTCTGTTGGGAGTAAAAATAGTATTTAGTTATATTAAATAAAAGCATGACAAAGTATCTACATGTGAAATTATATGTTATATGTGAAACATAACATAAAAGATTGGAAGAATATCATTAATTTTTTAAGTTTGTGTTTGGATACATGTAGTATCTCTACTTTTATGTATATTTGAAAATTTCCACAATGAGAAGTTTTTTTAATGTTCAGAAACAGGACTTGGGGAGTCTGGATCTTGACAAGTTATCTTGTGTGTAAATTAAGGGAAAAGAAATATGCTCTGGATACATGGTCAGCTTTGCATTTAAGTGGAGCTGACACAATAGCATTAGCTAAGATGAGCAACTATGGAAGCCAGGTTAGAAACTAGAGCACAGGACAGGGGTCTTTTCTTAGCTTTTCTGAGCTGAGTAAGATATCATAAGAGGGTTTCTGCCATCCTTGCTATGATCATTGACATGGCAACTAGGCCTGTCCCTACAAATATGCTCAGGGCTTGGCATTTGTAGACACCTAGTAAATGTGTGTGGAATGAATGTCTATGTTATTAAGTCAACTATCTACAGAATGTGCCATGAGGCATTCCAAACAGTCCTCCCCCAGTGAAAATCATCCCTTCCACGCAAGCCTATTATATGTCCAGAATGTCACAGTTTTAGACACTCCTTTGGTCCATGGCTTTGCTATAGCAATTGTTCTCAAAAATGGTGTCTCCATGCAATGGTTTGTCATAATTGTTTATAAAGTAAGTATGTCATTAGTCTTACTTCATAATATAGACTACTAACATAACCAGAGAATCTTGCATGGAATAGCAAGAAAGAAGGGGATGACTGCTGCCTCTCCCTGGTCTTGAAAGGCTCAGTTAATTTCAGCCCTGCTCAATGTTTGAGTGTGGCAGGCAGGCCCAGCTCTGCTTGGTGTTCAGTAATTCCACCAGGCCCAGCCTCCAAGCACCAGGTAGCTCTATAGGGACCCCATACTGCTCCCCACCACCTAAACCTCACACAGTCCCTGCCACCTCAGCCCCACATCCATCCTCTGACCTAAGGACATGGGACTTGAAGTCAAATCATGTCCTACTTGCTGTGTTGGCAGAGGTCACAGGAACTGGCATCCCTCTATGCAAAGCACCTTTGTTCTGAACCCCTCACAATCCGTACCACATGATACAATGTTTAATTATTTTCATATTTTAACATCTCTGAATTCAGGCCAGGTTTACAATCACTGACATCCTAAATTAGATGAAATATCTAATAATAGTTGATACAAAGTAAGTACTTCATGCCAAGGCACACTTCTAGATACTTTACAATAATTTATTAATTTAATCCTCATAATGACCCTTGGAGGCAGGTAATGATATTAATATTTTAGAGATGAAGAAACTGAGGCACAAGGCACAGAGCTGGTGAGTGGCAGAGCTAGGAACTTGCAAGCTGTGCTTCCAAACACTGCTCATCACCTGAGCTCCCTATTAGGGCACATGAAGTTTCTGCAAGTAAGCTATGGGTACGCCAGGATCCCCAGTTCTCGGGATCCACCAGAGCAACCTGGCAGGGTCCCTCTGGCCACCAGCAGCCTCTCTCTTTACCTAGTGCACTAGACATATGTCACTTCCCACATGTACCATAGGCTGAACGTGATTGGCAAACACAGCACTCTCCTGCTTCTCCCCAGCATTTCAGGAACTCTGGGGGCCAGGAGTGCCATCTTTGCTTTCTGAGCCTACCTTTCTGTCATGAACCCTGTGTGGGCCCTGATCCCCTGCCTCCTCCACCATGTTCTCCTCACTGAGGAGCTGCCCCCAGGGTACCCAGACTCCCAGCTGGGATCAGGCCACATCGGAGTTCTTCCCTTGACAATAAAATGTACTCAGATGGCTCCTAAATATGGACTCAGAATGCTGACTGCACCAGGATTCCCCGCCCAGTTCTCAATTGTCATCTGTAGCACGCCTGAGCCCACATGCCCTTTGGTTTCTGTGCCATCAAAGTCCAGCTGCTGGATGAATTGACCCACTAGCCCCTGTACCCCAACCATGCCCCATTGAACCTGTTTTGGAAAAAGCAAATTGGAACATAAAAAATATCCCACATTCTAAATCAAGCCACAGGCCTTAATCAAAGTCCTTTGTCCCCAGCTCCAGGAAATTTCCAGGACTAGTCAGCCATAGGACAGAGAAATCTCCAGTGCCCCCAGCAGTCTCTGGAAGATCCCTCTCCCACCCCTATAAAAGCTACCAGATCATGGAGGCCACCGCCCCAGGCCTGGCTTTCCAAATAGGACAATATTCATCCATTTGCCTCCTGCCCACAGCTGGTCCTGCTCCTGAAAGATCCCTGAGAATGTCCCCTGAAAACCATGCAGGCTGGCACCCAGAACCCACCTTCAGACCTGGGGGCTGCCTCATGCACTGATATCTGCTTTTTCG
>NW_011888909.1:4126534-4138329 GCF_000151845.1 Pteropus vampyrus
CTGAACGTGATTGGCAAACACAGCACTCTCCTGCTTCTCCCCAGCATTTCAGGAACTCTGGGGGCCAGGAGTGCCATCTTTGCTTTCTGAGCCTACCTTTCTGTCATGAACCCTGTGTGGGCCCTGATCCCCTGCCTCCTCCACCATGTTCTCCTCACTGAGGAGCTGCCCCCAGGGTACCCAGACTCCCAGCTGGGATCAGGCCACATCGGAGTTCTTCCCTTGACAATAAAATGTACTCAGATGGCTCCTAAATATGGACTCAGAATGCTGACTGCACCAGGATTCCCCGCCCAGTTCTCAATTGTCATCTGTAGCACGCCTGAGCCCACATGCCCTTTGGTTTCTGTGCCATCAAAGTCCAGCTGCTGGATGAATTGACCCACTAGCCCCTGTACCCCAACCATGCCCCATTGAACCTGTTTTGGAAAAAGCAAATTGGAACATAAAAAATATCCCACATTCTAAATCAAGCCACAGGCCTTAATCAAAGTCCTTTGTCCCCAGCTCCAGGAAATTTCCAGGACTAGTCAGCCATAGGACAGAGAAATCTCCAGTGCCCCCAGCAGTCTCTGGAAGATCCCTCTCCCACCCCTATAAAAGCTACCAGATCATGGAGGCCACCGCCCCAGGCCTGGCTTTCCAAATAGGACAATATTCATCCATTTGCCTCCTGCCCACAGCTGGTCCTGCTCCTGAAAGATCCCTGAGAATGTCCCCTGAAAACCATGCAGGCTGGCACCCAGAACCCACCTTCAGACCTGGGGGCTGCCTCATGCACTGATATCTGCTTTTTCGTTGCTGGGCATCCTGGCAGAGGTTGCTGAGACTGGTTCTGCTTCACACATGCACACACACACAGTTCCCTTTCCTTCTGCTGTCTCCAAAGCTTTCTGTTAAGAGTAACCTATTAAAATTAAAATGCTCCCAAGAATAATTAAGCTTTGGCAGCTAAAAATTTAATTATCAACTAATACCATATCTTCTCATCACCCTCACCAGGTGGGGAGCAGCAGGGTAGGAGTTAGATTCACATTCTAGAGTCAGACTATGTAGAGATCCAGATTCAGGGGCTTTAACAGGAGGCCTGGACAGTCCACAGTGAGAATGGAACTGAATCGCTCATATTGTGTGCCCACAACAGGGCTGAGTTCTTACCCAGGGTTAAAAATTATATGCCAAAATCAAAAAAGCGACCTGCGAAGACCAACTCAGTCATTCCCCAGTTCACAGTTGGAAAGACTGAAACTCAGAGAGGCTGAGAAACTTCCAAAAGTCACACAGCTTCTCACACAGGCCAGAGACCTTCTTGATGCAAGACACCAGGAGTTCTTGTTGTGGGTGGTGGAAGGACCTTCATGATGCTTCCCCTGATCCCACCACTGTTCTCACCCTCCCACCAATATGGAAGCACAGAACTTTCCAGAGATATGACAGAGGAGCAGAGTTTGGAAATGTCCACCATGAACTGCCAATGAGGATAATCCAAGCAAATGTTTGAGAGAGGATGTCTGAAATTTTTCATAAATTGTCCTTCTCCTGGGACCGTTGAGAGGTGGTTGCTGTGGACCAAAGAACATGTGCTCTGTGCTCCTAGCCTTCCAGCTGCTGAGTCTGTCCCTTTCTTAAGTGTTTTTGTTGTTGTTTATTTGATTGTTTTTTTCCATTTTTGTGGCATGCCTGGATAGCCTGAGACTCCCAGTAGTCATTTACTTTCTTTTATTTACTTTCTTTTCCCCACGGCTGTCCTCTTGCCTCCAAACGTACACCCTGAATTCCATGTGCTCTGGACTGAATTAAGTCCCACCCCCTGCCAAATTCATAGGTTGCAGCCCTAACTCCCAATAAGACTGTATTTGAGAACAGAGCCTTTAAAAAAAGTGATTAAGGTTAAATGATGTCATAACTGTAGGGCCCTAATATAATAGGACCATAGCTTCATAAGAAATGGAAGTGACCTTTCTCTCTTTCTCTTCTTTCCTCCCTCCCTCCTTCTCTCTCTCTCTCTCTCTCTTTCTCTCTCTCTCTCTCTGTCTCTCTCTCTCTGTCTCTCTGTCTCTCTGTCTCTCTCTCTCTTTCTCTTTCTCTCTCTCTCTCCCCACCCCTACTATGTGAAGACACAGTGAGAAGTTAGACAGCAATCTGCAAACCAAGAAGAGAGGCCTCATCAGCACCTGACCATGCTAGCACTCTCATCTCAGATGCCAGCTTATAGAACTTTGAGAAGATAAATGTTTGTTGTTTAAGCCCTCTCACACACTCCCATTTGGGTTGATGGTATCTTGTTATGTCGCCCAAGCGAAGACAAGTATAACATACTTTTTCTCACCTAGGGCACTAGAGTCTAAGTTACACTAGCGTGTGATCTACTGCTGATACATTAGCATTGTCTCCTTCTTTTTATAAAACAAGGTGTGGTGACTCACATGCCTACAGGACTGGGTGATAGTGGAAAGAGGCAAAGCAGCCAGATGTCAAGCCAGGAGGTGGCAGGAGACCATGATGGGATGGGTCGCTTTGTCTAAGGGTGGAGTCACAGCTCACCACCAACTGACAATTACTATTAAGGCGTATGGCCCAGCATGGCCAGATGTAATGTTTAAAGAGAAGGTAGAAATCCAGATTATTAAAATAGTGAGTCAGCTGATTTTTAAATGCTGGCAACTACTTCAAAGTGAAGAAACAACAACGCAAACATAACAATGCAGGACTAATTGATAGCAAAACAAGGCTTTTTGTGGGCTGCCTCTGCCTGTGAGCCACTAGAAGCCAGAGCAGCTACTGAGATAATGGGACCCAGACCATGGGAAGAGGCCTGTGAGAGTATGAGTGACTGTGGGGTATGGGATAGGCCTGACCATGGGGACTTGATCGTGAAGGACAATCAGGCTGTCTCACCTGTGGCTTCCCTCACCAGCAGTCACCCAAGAACCTATCTCTGATGTATTTCCCTTGGTCTAGGACCCCTCCCATCTAGAAGCAGCACAGAAACAAACAGTCAACCCCAAACTCAATTTGCTTTCACATAGTGGTGCTGCTCTTCCCAAAGCTGACCACTGATGCTTGCATGGGCCCCTTCATTCTAGCCTTGGCACTTTCCAGTTCCACCAGCAACATCACAGACAGTATATGATTGCACTGGGCTGCACTGGGACAGGAGGCAGAGAAGTACAGGGCAGCAGAAAGAAGCTACAGGGAGCTAAGGCCAAGGCCTTGGTCTAGGGTGTGCTTAGCCAAAACATGTTCCAGGTGCCAAGTCAGCTGCCAGAGGAGGCTCAGCTTCTCAGGAACTCCCAGTAGAGACCAGAGTCTAATCCAGGCTGGAGACTAGGGGGTGTGCTCAGTAAGTACAACTGAGGAAGGTTCGGTCTGGCATCTGGAGGCCAGAGATTTGAGAAGGACCAGTGCCATTTGGTCCCTTCCTAGGAAGGATGTGGGCAAGGCCTCCCACGCAATGGGATTGGCGAGGACTCCTGTTCAATGGCCTTTGGCTGCCCAGTGGATTGAAGCCTGTGGTCATCAGCATGCCAAAAACATCCTGCAACCTCTACTTCACTTCTATAGCCCAAATGAGACAAAAATTAAACACTAGATAACAAAGTCAGGGTGCAGCATCACCACTAGTCTGTGTGGAGAAGCCTACAACAGGGTGGGAGATGGTAGATCAGGATATAAACTAAAAATGACAAGAAAATTGATTACAGGCCTGTGCGGGCTTTGCTCCCACTGCACTGCAGATCTGGGTTCTCACTACTCACCTTTCAGTTAGCCACCATGTCCTCTGCCAGTGCTGGTTCTTAGTGGTTATTCTAGCAGGCATTATATTTTAATATGATTATGTTCAATCCAGTAAACTGAAACAGATTTGTCCAGATGTATAATTAGTTTCTAAATGCTTACTACTCTGGATGGCAGTGTTGGCAGAAGCTCTGAGAACAGAGAGGAGTCCATTAGTTCTTTATGTCCCTTGGTCATGATTGAGGGGGCACATCAATGGATCCGGGGTAACCCTGACTGCCCTGGGACACACGGGCCTTAGACTCCAGCACAGCAACCTTGTGCCCTGAGCCCCACCTAAGGATCCTGGAGCTTCAGAGCTCCACCTGGAGCTCCCCACTCTGGCTGTTCTTGCCTACTCCTCATCTTTGGTACAAGACTGTCCCCCCACTCCCACTGCAGGGCTGTACAATAGTCTCCACATTCACCATGGTGTCCCCAGAACCTGGCACAGGGCTGCCTGTAGCTCTGTATTTACCACTTCTGGGCAACCATCCTTCTCGGCCTCTCCCAGCCTCTACAGCTTAGAGAGGGCTTTCCACGGGGATAATAACTCTTTTGGCCAACCCTATCTCAGTGGACCGTCAGTGGTTCAAGCTCTCTACACCCTCAAATGGTAACTGCTTGATGGTGTGGCAGTGCTGACTCATTTAGGAGCTCAGAAGAAAGATCTCTAGCAATGCTTGGTCTTCCTTCCCTGGTGCACAGTGGTGTTTCAGAGCAGGGCATTTGCTGGTCATCTTTATTTCAGGGCTCCTGTCCGGGTCTTCTCAGATAATCCTCGGAGGCTGGTTTGAGCAGCGCTGGTTGCCTCTCTTAGTTCTGTCAGGGAGAATAGTGGTGTCCCATAGACCATACTCTTTCTCAGCTGACTTGGAGTCATCCCAGGGACCTGCCCTATTTCCCAGCATTCCCAGGGTGGGCGTGCAGATCAGGTGCTCACTGTGGCCCTAACCCTAATCCTGACCCCAGGCTTGTATGAACGCATAACCAGAAAGTAACTTGAGGAAAAGAGGCAAAATGTAGCCAGAAACATAAGTTTCAGACACAGTCAACACTCTACACAGCTTTGCTCCAACCCAGGGTGAAAAACTACCTGATCTCACCCTGCACCCCACAGGCAATCACCTGCTGCAACCCCAGACGGGCCTGCGATTTGCTTTTCACTAAGTAGGTACTGCATAAGAGTTTTCCAAGATTACAGATGGAGACTTGAATTTCAGGGCTCTTTTATCCTCAACTGTCCCTGAAGTGGGATTGAGCAGGGGTGCAGAGAAGGGGAGAAGCTGACACTCGCCTGGAGCACCTGGTCCCCAGGGTAAGGGAATTTCCTTATATTACACAGGCCCAGCAAGGGCAATGGTGCTTCGGGCTGGATAGGCCTGCTTCAGCTTTGGGGGGACCCTCACATAGAAACCCGGCAGGTCCTCACTGCAAGTTTGCTTTCCCCTCTGCCTTTGCAGAGCTGGCACCAGTTTGGGAGCTGACAGAAGTGCAGACCTAGAGCAGCCATGACTTTTTCATTTCTACTTTTAATGCTTTGTGTAAATTTCCATCTTTTCATCTTGCTTCTCTCTTTTCTTTACCTTTCTGTTTTTAACTTGTCTTGTTGACTTTATCTTTGATACCAACCTCATGGACTTCATCTTATTTTTATCACCTAAACTTTATTTTTACTGTGTAACTATTTATTCAGAATTTGCATTTCTACTTTATTCCCTTTTCCCTTTACTCCCTCTTATTTTTCTTTCTATCTCAAGTTGCAATTTTCCTACTTTCTGCTCTTCTTATATCATTGTACACATGTGCTCCCTCTATTTTCCTTCACTTGCTCTTTTCTTTCTTGCTTTTCTGGGGAGCCAGCAGAGAGCCTAAACCCTGGGAAAGGAGGGCCAGGCTTCACACAAGTGAGGTAGGATACCTTCTTCCTCCTCTCTAGTCCTTCCAGAGCTGGCTTGCCAGATAACTTCACCCTTGGGACACCCAGAAGACACTGTCTCTTGGACAGGGCAGCACCTATCACTTCCAACAGGGTACACGCACTCTGCAGAAAGGCCTGCATCTCCATGTCCCATACCACCTAGGCATACGAGAAGGAGACCTCATGTTTTATAATCCAGTTTCTCTGGAAAATACATGCATCCAAATTGTGCCCTCCCGCTAGCCAGTGGGAGGGGCCCGGCTTCCTGCTCCTGAGCAGGAGCTCCAAGATCAGCCAGGAAAGGCAGCAGAGACTCTAGCACCAGCCTCTGTCATGTGTCAAATTCCAGATTGAGACTCCTTGTTTTGAGGGATTTTAAGAAGGTACTTCTTAAGTACAAATTTCCAGTTATAAAAATAGTCACGGAAATGTAAAGTACAGCACATGGAAAATAGTAATATTATAATAACTATGTATGGTGTCAGATGGGTACTAGACTTATCAGGGTGATCACTTCATAAGTTATCAAATGTCTAATCACCATGTTGTACATCTGAAACTAATATAATATTGTATGTTGATTGTAGTGGAAAAATTTTTTAAAAGATACTTCTGCTGAGCAGCTCCTCCAGCCTCCCTTTCTCTTAAGGCAGAGGCCTTAAGTTTCAGTGTAGTGCTAACATCTGGGGCTTTTACATATTTAAAATATTTTAAAGCTTAAAATTTCTAGAACTGGTGGCCAAAACTTTTAGTGCCCTGACCTGACGATGCTTATAAATTGTGAAGGTAAATTTTGGACATACTTACCCCAGCCAGCATTTCTGAATTATCTTGTCTCTAAACCATGGGCCCCACAAAAATAAGAAAGTGGTGGAAAACAAGATTATTTTATTCTACTCGTCTTATTTTCTACCTTTATTACTGAAGCTTGTTCTAGATGAACTGCACAATTCTCAGGATTCAGGTGAGACTGAGGCTGGGCCCATTGCTAAAGATTCTTTCCTGGGGATAAGGCAGCTGCACAGTGATTTAATCAGCTTTCAGGCTCCAGGTCTCCTGGCATGACCCTCCCATTAACATCTATCTTGCTGGAAGACCTCAGGAAGAGGATGCTTGCTACCATGTCTATCACACCTGCACCGTGTCACTGAGGGCTCCTCTTGCTCAGTTTCTACCAGGGACGGTGATCCTCAAATGGCAGGTATCTATGGTAGCACTCCTCATCTGTCATGAGTTCTAGCACAGCTCCAGTCACTCTGGTCTGCATAGCACTGTGAGTACATTCTTGTTCTGGTGGATTGGCCATCCTTAGTTATGAAAAGTAACATATACTATCATTATTATTGCTTCTAATGTTGATTGAGTGCTTCCTATTGCCAAGTCCTGTGGAGCACTTTGCAGATCCTTATTTCATTTAGTATCTCCTCTGATTCTCTCAGCCACTTCATGAAGCAGGAGGTGTTCTTATTCCACTAATGGATGAGGAAACAGGGATTAAAGAGATTGCAGAATGTGACTGATGATAGACACCCAGAAAGTGGCAGAGTCAGATTTGAATCCAGGCTTGTCTGTACACAGAATCCAAAGCATGAGCTACCCACTGCCCCTCTCATCCCAGGGAGACAGCTACCTATTGGCTTTGGGAAAAAGTTTCCAATAATTGTAACAGCCGTCTCCCTCTTTCCAAGGTGCACTTTGAAGGTGCCAAACGTCTCAACAGCCCCAGCCGAGATGGAGCAAAATGCCTCAGACCAAAGATGAGCTGCCGCCCCAGATGGAAGCTTCTTTGTCGGGCTACGTTGACATCCCAGCTTAGTCCAGGAAACCAGGAGGGGTTTTCTGCTATTGTCTTCCAGAAAATGAAGGAAATGTGGCAGGATATGAGGTCCAGACTTGAGTCCACTTACCCCAGGACTGAATGCAGGAGCTCCACCTGGCTGAGGGACAAGAATAGAGTGTGGGTCTGGCCAATCTGGCCTGACAAGGCTCTCGACCCATTGATGCCTGCTAGATCCCTACTTGAAAAATTGTGAGCCCAAACTTCCCAGGCCAGGCTCCACAGAGAGACAGAGGACTGGGCAGGGCTGTTGTGCTGTGGCCACTGGGCGTTACTTTTTATCCTAAGAGTCATCTCTCAAGAACCACTCTGTTGACCTCTTTCAGGTCTCAGTTATGGGAATAGTAACCAGCTATGGTCAGCACTGACCCCTGGTGTTTGCTGCTCATCCAGACTCTACACTACGGAGGTCCATCACCCATAATGGATGAGGCCTGTTGTGGGCACCACTCTTGCCCAAGCCTCTGTCTTCCCTCACCTGGATGAACACAACAGTCTGCTTCTACTCCTGCCTGTTCTCCACAGAGCATAAAATAGATCATATCATGCCTTGCTTAAAATCCTCCTATGATTTCTCATCATATATAGAATAAAACACCAGTGCTGTACCATGGTCTATGAGGTCTTGTGTAAGAGATGTTGCCTTCCTCTCTGATGATCTGCTCTCTTGTCCCCACTACCTAATTTCTGCCTCTCCAACGCACCAAACGCCTTCCCGCCTCAGTGTGTGTATACCTGATGTTCCCTCTAGAGCCCTCATGCCTGGATCCATTAACATCTGACTTCTCCTTGTCATTCAGGTCTCAGTTCAATGTCACCTCCTAAGAGAGGCTCTCCCCAATCACTCAGGTGAAGTATCTCCTTCACATACACACTCCAGACACTCTCTGTCCTATCTTTTTCCATCATAGCATTTATCACTATCTTAGAAGATCTGATCTGTCTATTTATGTATTTATTAAGTTTGGGAGTTCTACTTCTAATAATCACAGAGTAGCTCATATTAGACCAACTATCTTACAAATATCAATTATAAATTCTGGGCAACATATTAAAAGACAATGCCCAAAAGGCACTGGATAGTGACCAAAAGCAAGAAGAAACTGAAGGGGAGTTGATATTTTAAAGCTAGAAAAGCACCGGGTGATTTCCATTTTTATAGTTTTCACCTGAGGGCAGGCTCCCTCCTTATCTCCACCTTAACCTTGTCACAGTGCCCTGTAAGGCAAGAAACTGAAGTCTTAACTGTCAGGAGACAGAGTTCAGGGCATCATCAGGAGCTAGAGAGTATGAGGGACATTCTGGAACAGAGTATTCTGTGGAGACCCAAATATCGTGAGTAACTTTGCAAAACTCCTGGTCGAATCCCAAGCTACATACCCAGGACAAGATTAAAACAGCCCAGTTAGGCTTCAGAGAACTGAATGGACAGGCTCCTTAAGCCGCTGTCCAGCCAAGTTAACTTCCTGCTAAAACAAACAAACCAGCAAACAAGTCAATATTCTGCAGATAAACATAACAGAACCCAGAGTCTCTATAACGTATCATTCACAAAGTCCAAGGCACAATTCAAAATTACTGAATGTACAAACAAGCAAGAAAATATGATCAATACTCAAAAGAAAGGAAACTTGATGGACACCAATCTCAAAATGATTCAGATTTTGGAATTAGCTCAAAATCATAGAAGAAATATTTGCTAAATTGTGACTGTCTGTCGTTCACTATAGAATGTGAGCTCTATAAGAGCAGAAACCTTATTTGTTCTGTTTCTTGCTCTATCCCCAGCACCTACAAGAGCAAATGGTGCATAGAAAGCATCCTAAAATATTAACGTGGTATAAAGCAAGATTGTATCTTTTCCTCCTTATTTTCTGTCTCATAACTTGTGGCTTCTCTTAGATGAACTGAACACTGACAGAGAACAGCATGATCATTATTCTCTTTTGAACAGAGAATGGTTTTATGTTCATGAATTAGTAGTAGCTGATACGGACAAGTGGTTTTGATATCTAATTATTGCCAAAAAGAAAGCTTGTAGATCAGTTATCTTGAAACACGAATCATCATTTTCAAAAAAAAAAAAAATTCTTCATCATTGAACTAAGTAAAAAATATGTATATAAATATATCTCATTCCAGGACCTAGGTGTTTAGTTTGTGGTCAGTTTATTTCAGAGGAAATTAAAATGTCTAAAGTTAAACATAATGAGATTTTATGGCGAGGTTAATGACTCTGTAAAGGAGAGGTAGTTGTTCACATTTTTCTGGATTAAAAGTTTTTCTGCCATAATCAGAGTTTGGAGAGTTCTTAGACCCTTGGCCTGGTCTCCACATGGGACCCCTAATTCTCCTTGAGGAGTTTCACAGCCTTGCTCCCAGGCAGGTTAATATTTTAAATGTGTAACAACCTTTAGGGTGCAGGCACTGACCAGACAATATAGATGTTAATTGAATACCTACCAATCAAAAGAGATGCCAGTTCTAAGGAAATGGTCTGGCAGTAGCTATATCCTGAATAGTGTTCTGTTCAGGAAAGTGTCCTGGTCACCACCTCAGTTTTCATGAGAGGATTTCAGTGCCACTTCCAGCTCTACCAACTGTTAAAGCATATGGGGTTGTACCCAACCAGCAGCCCAGTCCAAGCACTTGTCAAGGAAAATTAGCTCAAAATTCATTGCCCAATGCTCACACTGTTGGGAAAACAACCACCCATCGAATTAAGTCGATCCATTTTTCTAAACCATGACTTTTAAGATAGTAGTAGGGAGCTTTCTTCAAATAAATCTTATGAAGAGCCCCAATATAAAAAATTACAAAAACAAAGTTGAAGGTCTGGGGTATAATAAATCCCCAGTGCACCCCCATCCTTTACCATCCCCCCAATACACGTGTGCGTGCATGCACACACACACACACACACACTCACACACACACACACACACACCTCTAACACTGTAGCAACCTGTGACACCATGCCATGGAATCACTCATCATGAGAACATCTTGAAAGAAAAGCAACCTACCATAGACAATCTAAACTCTGATTAAGATTGAGTCAGATCTTCAGAGATTGTTTTGGGGCAGCTCTATGTCCTTAACCATCCCCCCTATATTGAAGAATGTTCCAAGAGGCAGCCCTATTAAACTTCTTGCCATATAGATAGTAAGATCATTAGAGACATTGCTTGTTGCACTACACATGTCCTCTCTGTGAGGACCCAGGAGAATATTTCTCTCTGCTGCTGGAAACAGGGATAGCTGTGCCTTTTCTGAGCAGTTGGTTTGTTCTTATTACATGGACGCTAGGTCTACAATAAAGGACTGTTTCTTTCTCTGTGTTGGCTGAGAGAAAGCTCAGGACCATCTCTACCTCTAGCAAACATACAGGATCTAACGTCATGAATTTTGTGTCCTAACCTCATTCATGCATCCATTCTTGCTTTCTCTTTCTTGTTTTTCCTTTGTCTTATTTTCTTTGTCCATTTAGTTTTTATTTAATTTTGTCTTACAGTTGAATACGCATCTTTGTAAACTGACTTGCATCCTTTCTGGAACAAAGTAGAGAATATATAAATAAATCCAAAATGTGAGGTTTCTGCAGTGCCCCAAGGCTCTCTTAAGTTGGCCACTTTATCATCTTTTTCAGCAAGCACCAGCTCTCACATTGGCAATTTCACTATGTTTTAAAATGAGGAAATCACTTTGTCAGGCCAAAGAGATGATGCTGATAAACTAGCTAGATTTCACTTTATTACCTATTGATGTAATCTTGTTATCTTCTGTGTACACTACGTGACCATGCCAAGGGGAGGTGAGAAAGGAATAAATCTATCACTCTGTTTGAATCCAAACGTTTGCTACTTTCTCCATGCCCTCCATGGACTACCTTTAGGCTTCGGTGGGGCAAAGGGAGGAAAAGGGGAGATTCGGAGTTTGGGACAGTCATTGGAACTTACATTTCTGCTGGTGTAATTTCATTTTCTCCAAATCAGTGACTGGAAAGGGGAAAGTAATCTGTACCATCTTATAGCTTTTAAAATATAGGTCATCCTCCCCACAACTTCCCACTCTAGTAGCAGCCTTAGTGTCCCAGAGACAGAAAAATGGATTAACTAGTGTCTCATCCAACCACAGGAAAGTAGGACCTTGACCGCTGGAGTACTCCCCAGCTCTTAGTGTAATTGTGAACTTTGAGGCTCAGGTGTCAGTGGTACCACATACATAGGGACTAAATAGAAACAGGCTGGAACAGTACCT
>NW_011888909.1:4139384-4170209 GCF_000151845.1 Pteropus vampyrus
CACTTATACACACCTCCCTCAGCCTTCCCAGGACTTTCTTGAAGTGGACAGATGGGCTTCTCTCCCCTGGGACTGTGACTTAAAGCCCTGGAGAGCCGTGGGCATCAGCATCAGGGAGAGGCCGGCCATGCTCTGTGAATTTGTGGATTTGCTGATACACTGGGACTCTGGAAAATACCAGGAGCCGGCTCCCAGCCTCTCTTTGACAGAGTCACTTCTCATCTTCTCTGCCTTCAGGCCAGGCAAACACACACAAGCAAAACTCAGTTAATAACATTTTACAATAAATTTTAACAATTTAAGAGTCTGGTACAACTTTATTATAGTTTTTATTTCACCACACTAATTCAGTGTGTAATAGCCTGCCAGAGACACAGATTTCACTTGACATATGCTCTGAGCACCAAGATAATGGAATATGCTAAAGAAAAACCTCAGGTCACACCCAGCAAGACTTTCCTCTTTCCCCTAGGGATCGGGGAAAAGGATCAGCTCTCAGAGTTGCTGGAAGTCAAATATAATAATCTCTGAGCCCTAGCCTGGGTCCAACCAGAGAGTTTCCCTGTGACTCTCTATCCACAGAAGGGGGAGGGATATAACAGCATAGACTGTGCTGTGTTTAACAACAGCCTGACTCTGCCAGGATTAGTCTCAGAGTACAGCCTGCCCTACTGCATTCCTTGGATCTTTGGTGGTTAGAAGGTGGAATGGCTCATCTTCTCAGGGCTGGCAGCTGGCCACCTTCACCTCATTCAGGAACCTGAGGGAAATGAGAGCACCACCCAAAAAATGTTCCTAGGAGCCAGGTCCAGTTTTCCTCCCTCTCTCCTCTTTTCTCCTGCCTCACTCTCTGTCACACCTGCCCAGTGTTCTCAGAGTGTGGCCCCCAGACCAGGAGCCTCTGTATCACAAAGGAAGCTGTTAGAGATGCAAATTCTTGGTCCCACCACAGTCCTACTAAATCTGAAATTAAGGGGGTGGGGCCAGGGAATTTGTGTCTTAATAAACCCTCCCGGTGATTTAGATGCATGCTGAAATTTAGGAAACCTTCGAGTTTGAGAGATCTAGAGGGAGAGATCTAGAAATGCCTACTGAAGCTATGATCCAGCAGGCCAGAGACCTGGGGTTCAGCTCTGCCACTCCTGTTCCTATCTTGACAGGAAAACATGGGTCTCTGTGTCCTCATTTGGAAATAAGGACACAGACTGCACACTAGCTAAGGCCTCCTGCAGCCCTGACATTTTTGGACAGATGGCTGAAATAAAATCAAGCAGATACCTCACAGTGCCCCTCCTTCTAGAGAGAGGCCTCATTGAATCACATCCTAGAGTGGGCTCCCCACAGGGGCTGTGCTTGCTAAGGGCCATCTTGGCTTCAAAACAAAGGAGAACAATGACAAGGAAAGGGTTCCACAACCAGAAAAAATTTAAAAGAGGGAGAAACCAAGTTAAGCTGAGTATGTGTATATATGTGTGTGTGTGTGTGTGTGTGTGTGTGTGTGTGTATGTGTGCATGTGTCTGCGTGTGTGAGTGTGTCTGCATGTGTTTGTGTGCACATGCAGTATGAGAATTGATCTAGGTCCTTGCTTCTTTTTCTTTTCTTTCTCCTTTATTTCTATCCTCTCTTTTGACTACCTATTTCTCCAAGAACATGATTATGCCTCCGCCATTCTATTGAGAAATAAAACCTTTCTTTACATTTTGCAACTTTCTCTGCCTACCACTCTTTCTCTTCTTTCCATGAGAATGGACCTTCCTGAAATAGAGGCCTCCACTCAAAGCCATCACTTCAAAGCTCCAATTCCATTCTTGACCTCCTTCAAACTGGCTTCTGCCTCCATCACTCCAGGAAACTGTGCCAGATGCTTCCTGCTTTCCAAATTCAAGGGTCATTTCCCAGCCCCTGTGTTGCTTGATCTCTCTGGTATTTAACACACCATCCTCTCCAGGTTCTACCTTCTGACTGTCCCTGTCAGGCTTCAAATGATGCTGAAGGACTCCACTCTTCGCCCTTTTTTATCTTTCGCTTCTAATTTTATATTTTTGTTTCATTACATACACACAGACATGTATATGCTCTCCAAAATAAGTTGTGGAAATAGACATGGTACAGTCTACCTAATTTTTTTCACTGTCTCTTAAATGAAACTCCAGAAGAAAACTTTTTTAGAATTAAATGCCAAAAACTCGTTTTCCTTGAGGAACTCACATATCATCTTGCAGGCAGTGAAACTCAAAAAGCAATTTCCAAAAAGCTTGGACCAGGCAAATTGATCATTTCAGTCCCTGTGGAGAGTACTGACTAGAAACGACGACAAAAGGAGGGACTGGGGCATGAATGTTGTATTTCTTGATCTGGATAAGGTATTCGGTTTGTAAAAAGGTAGGAGGTCCATGTAATTATGATATGAAAACTTTTTAGATGTATATTATACTTCAGTAAATTTTTTAAGAGAAATTTCCTTTTTTTTTTTCTGACCAGGAAGTTCTGATCAGATTGATGGTTCAATTATATTCTTATACAAGAATATATGCTCTTTTGACCTGTATTTGTACATTTTATTTTTTCACCTTGCTCTTTTATTCTAAATTGTATTTTCCTTAATACAAAATTTTTATCATTAGTTTATGGCTGTATATTTCACATTCCATTGTATATATACATTAAAATGCTTTATGGAAGTAGAAAAGTAGAAATAAATAGATATTCTTTCAAGTAGAATAAAGTCTATTCTTTTATCTCTACATCATTCATACCTGGTATATAGTAGTTGTTCAATTAACATTGAAAAAAAAACAGTTTATCTGTAAAGGAAAAGAGAAAAATGGGGTAAACACAAGTGAAGCACTTAGGAGTCAAGAAGGGTTATTTTTAAGATGAGAGAGACCCGAGCAGGTCTCTAAGGAGATGAGAAGAAACCAGGAGAAAGGGGTAAGGTGAAAACAGCGAGGGTGATCTATGAATCTTCCTCTAGGGAGAGGAGAGGAAATAGAATACAGGAAGGGGATAAATTGTCTTAAACAGGAGAGACACTCTTCTTCAGTCTCCTTAATTGGTTTTTCCTCCTCTCTTTAACCTATAGTTTTAATGCCTCAGAATTCAGTCTCTCCATCTATAACTCATCTCCTGATGATCTCATCTAATATAGCTTTAAATACTATCTGTACTCTGATGGCTCCCAAGGTCCTGTATCCAGCCCAGATATTGCTGTGAACTCAGGACTACCTACTCAGCATCTCTGCCAGGATGCTTAACAGGCTTCTCAAAGTTAACCTGAGAAACACCAAACCCCTGATCTTCTCCCAAACCTGCTCCACTCACAGTCATTTCCATTGGAGACCAAAGAAGCTCGAGTCACACTTGACTCATCTCTTTCTCTCACACAATTATCTGATCCATCAGCAAATTCCATTGCTTCCAGAGAGAGAAGGAGAGAAAGGAGAGAGGGAGGGAGGGAAGAAGAGAGGAAGGGAGGGAGGGAGGGAAGGAGGAAGGAAGGAAGGAAGGAAAAAATGTCCAGAAATTCTAGCACTTTTCATATCTCCACTGTTCCCCTTCTTCCAGACACCATCCCCTCACTGAGATATTTATCCAGTTGAACTTATCTAGTTGAACTTCCTGCTTCCACCCTTGCCACTTACAATATTTTCTCAACACAATACTTAGAAGAGCTATTTTTAAATGTCTCTCCTCTGCTCAGAACCCATTCCTAATTCCATCTCACTCGAAGTAAAAGCCAAAGTTCGGGCAAGGCCTCAAGAGTCTTTATTCCAGTGCCACATTCTCCCTCCTCCTGTTGAGGATTGCACTCGCCCAGGCCCATCACGGTCCCTGCACCCAAGCCTCCTTCTCTGCTTTATTTCTCTCCCTAACATGCTATTTGCAATATACAGTTTACATTTCTGTTGCTTATTCTTGTCTTCTCCACTAGTTGAAAATTCCACAAAAGCAGGGGTTTTGTCTAGTTTACTCACCGTTGTATCCTCAGAGCCTAGAACACAGCTTGGCATACACTTGGCATACACTTGGCATACACTTGGCATACACTTGGCATACGTATTTGTTGTTTTCAATTTTCCCAAATTATTCTCTTGCTTAAAATTCCATCGGCGACTCATTATCTCCCTCAAAATAAAGTCCTCTCCTTTGCAGGCACCCAAGACCCTTTGGAATCTGACCCCTGTCCTCTCGTCCTCTCTGGCTTCCTCTCTCACCATATTGCCCTCCAGAACACAGCCAGTTAGAATTACCCGCCATGCCGAAAAGTGGTTCTTCCACCTCTGGCCTCTACTGTGCTACTTCCTGTTCCAAGAATGCCTTTCCAAAGGTATCTCTTTTAGGACTCATTTTGGGGGTCACTCAAATGAGTTACCTGAGCCCAAGAAGCCTTTCTTGAACCCAACTGACTCCCATGGTAGATTGGACTCTTGCTTGTCATAGCATGGACACACTGTTTACTCCTCTGTTCCCTACTTGAGAGCAGAGATGCTGTCACTCTTGTTGGTATCCCCAGTCCTTAGCCAGGGAGACCCTCAGTAAATGTTAGATGGTAGCAGTAGCATTAGTTGTTGTTGTTGTTGTTATCTGTGATATATATTTATTAAACCAATGATTCTCCCCAAAAGATACTATCTACATATAGATCAACTTATTGATTAATTGGTCGACATATTGATTGACTCGTTCTACACATCAGAGTGATAGGATAAGTGTCTCTTTCCTCCTTGAGCTGACTTCCCTTTTCAAAGCCTCTTCTCTTCTTCAAAGCATGAAAAAGAGAAAGTAGAACATTATGAGGGAAGGCAGAAGTCACCTCTCCACTCTTCAGCAATCAGAATGGCTTCAGGGACACTCCTGGAGTCCACAGGCACCTGGTATAAGTACTAATCCAGATGTTTTTTATTACAGTTCACAAAAGGATATATTTTAGTCCAAGTTTATTACAGCCATGGGACTCTTTGATCTACCTGGCTCAGCTATATTTCTTAAACTGAGTGAGAAGTGGTTTCACTTAGTCATTAAAAATCACCTATATTGAAGGTTAAATACTACAGACTTTCATTCCTTCATTCGATAAACCTTTATGTAGTTTCAGCACCATGCCAGGTCCTGTGCTAGCCATTGGGAAGGATATAATGACATGGAAAAGTTGTCCCTGCCCTCAGAGAAGGCAGGGTCCAATGGTCTGTGAAGGAGCCATTAAACTTATTTAAATAGTTCCAGAAGAAAATTTCTTTTGTACCTGCTGTGCTCACAGACTTTAGCTAAATTATTTCATTTAATCCTGACAACTTTACCATATTACAAATGAAGAAACTGAGGCTCAGGAGATTATATATCTGGCAAAGGCCACACATGAGTAAGTGGTAGAGTTAAGATTCCAGTGACGGTCTGTCACTTCCTGATGGCCATGCCCTTTCCACTCCACCACCTGGTAATGGGACTGCCCACCAAGGCCATGAAAACAGTACCCAGGGACCACAAAACTGTACAAAGTTGCCAGATCTAAACAAACTCCACTGAGATCTATTTACAGGTTCTTGAAAGCCAGCAGCAATCCAGTAAATTAAAAAACAAACAAACAAATAAACAAACAAAAACATATTCACACATCATTACATTGAAAAGAAAAATTGACACAAAGAAACAGTCAACTTATTTCCTTTCTGTTCATATATCCTGCCAGTCCAAGGACACAGTTAGTGACATCTCTCCCAGGCCCCTCTCTGCCCTAGGAGGGATTTTATAAAGCCCAATTTCTTCGGGTAGAAGAAGAGTGTTGACTTGAGCAATAGTACCCGGAGAAGCAGAGAGCCTATGATGTTTAGTTCCCAGGGGGATAGGGAGGGATGAGCTATGAGAGGAGCTCCTGGGTTGGATCCTCTGTCTATGAGCTCAGGAAATTACCCTGCTTACCATGGCCACAAGCCTACTTACATCTCCAACTCCAAGTGAGAGCCCAATCCTCAGCAAAGCCATTCACAGACCAGCTGAAAGCAAAGCCCAGGAAAGAAGGAAGGAGAAAAAAAAAGAAAAAATGTCCAGAAATTCTAGCACTTTTCATATCTCCACTGTTCCCCTTCTTCCAGACACCATCCCCTCACTGAGATATTTATCCAGTTGAACTTATCTAGTTGAACTTCCTGCTTCCACCCTTGCCACTTACAATATTTTCTCAACACAATACTTAGAAGAGCTATTTTTAAATGTCTCTCCTCTGCTCAGAACCCATTCCTAATTCCATCTCACTCGAAGTAAAAGCCAAAGTTCGGGCAAGGCCTCAAGAGTCTTTATTCCAGTGCCACATTCTCCCTCCTCCTGTTGAGGATTGCACTCGCCCAGGCCCATCACGGTCCCTGCACCCAAGCCTCCTTCTCTGCTTTATTTCTCTCCCTAACATGCTATTTGCAATATACAGTTTACATTTCTGTTGCTTATTCTTGTCTTCTCCACTAGTTGAAAATTCCACAAAAGCAGAGGTTTGTCTAGTTTACTCACCGTTGTATCCTCAGAGCCTAGAACACAGCTTGGCATACACTTGGTATACACTTGGCATACACTTGGCATACGTATTTGTTGTTTTCAATTTTCCCAAATTATTCTCTTGCTTAAAATTCCATCGGTGACTCATTATCTCCCTCAAAATAAAGTCCTCTCCTTTGCAGGCACCCAAGACCCTTTGGAATCTGACCCCTGTCCTCTCGTCCTCTCTGGCTTCCTCTCTCACCATATTGCCCTCCAGAACACAGCCAGTTAGAATTACCCGCCATGCCGAAAAGTGGTTCTTCCACCTCTGGCCTCTACTGTGCTACTTCCTGTTCCAAGAATGCCTTTCCAAAGGTATCTCTTTTAGGACTCATTTTGAGGGTCACTCAAATGAGTTACCTGAGCCCAAGAAGCCTTTCTTGAACCCAACTGACTCCCATGGTAGATTGGACTCTTGCTTGTCATAGCATGGACACACTGTTTACTCCTCTGTTCCCTACTTGAGAGCAGAGATGCTGTCACTCTTGTTGGTATCCCCAGTCCTTAGCCAGGGAGACCCTCAGTAAATGTTAGATGGTAGCAGTAGCATTAGTTGTTGTTGTTGTTGTTATCTGTGATATATATTTATTAAACCAATGATTCTCCCCAAAAGATACTATCTACATATAGATCAACTTATTGATTAATTGGTCGACATATTGATTGACTCGTTCTACACATCAGAGTGATAGGATAAGTGTCTCTTTCCTCCTTGAGCTGACTTCCCTTTTCAAAGCCTCTTCTCTTCTTCAAAGCATGAAAAAGAGAAAGTAGAACATTATGAGGGAAGGCAGAAGTCACCTCTCCACTCTTCAGCAATCAGAATGGCTTCAGGGACACTCCTGGAGTCCACAGGCACCTGGTATAAGTACTAATCCAGATGTTTTTTATTACAGTTCACAAAAGGATATATTTTAGTCCAAGTTTATTACAGCCATGGGACTCTTTGATCTACCTGGCTCAGCTATATTTCTTAAACTGAGTGAGAAGTGGTTTCACTTAGTCATTAAAAATCACCTATATTGAAGGTTAAATACTACAGACTTTCATTCCTTCATTCGATAAACCTTTATGTAGTTTCAGCACCATGCCAGGTCCTGTGCTAGCCATTGGGAAGGATATAATGACATGGAAAAGTTGTCCCTGCCCTCAGAGAAGGCAGGGTCCAATGGTCTGTGAAGGAGCCATTAAACTTATTTAAATAGTTCCAGAAGAAAATTTCTTTTGTACCTGCTGTGCTCACAGACTTTAGCTAAATTATTTCATTTAATCCTGACAACTTTACCATATTACAAATGAAGAAACTGAGGCTCAGGAGATTATATATCTGGCAAAGGCCACACATGAGTAAGTGGTAGAGTTAAGATTCCAGTGACGGTCTGTCACTTCCTGATGGCCATGCCCTTTCCACTCCACCACCTGGTAATGGGACTGCCCACCAAGGCCATGAAAACAGTACCCAGGGACCACAAAACTGTACAAAGTTGCCAGATCTAAACAAACTCCACTGAGATCTATTTACAGGTTCTTGAAAGCCAGCAGCAATCCAGTAAATTAAAAAACAAACAAACAAATAAACAAACAAAAACATATTCACACATCATTACATTGAAAAGAAAAATTGACACAAAGAAACAGTCAACTTATTTCCTTTCTGTTCATATATCCTGCCAGTCCAAGGACACAGTTAGTGACATCTCTCCCAGGCCCCTCTCTGCCCTAGGAGGGATTTTATAAAGCCCAATTTCTTCGGGTAGAAGAAGAGTGTTGACTTGAGCAATAGTACCCGGAGAAGCAGAGAGCCTATGATGTTTAGTTCCCAGGGGGATAGGGAGGGATGAGCTATGAGAGGAGTTCCTGGGTTGGATCCTCTGTCTATGAGCTCAGGAAATTACCCTGCTTACCATGGCCACAATCCTACTTACATCTCCAACTCCAAGTGAGAGCCCAATCCTCAGCAAAGCCATTCACAGACCAGCTGAAAGCAAAGCCCGAATGGAGGAGAGTACCAAACCCAGAATACTGCCTTCTGTGGGCCTACTCTCCTCATTCTGCATGGGGCTTCCCACGTCTTACCTCTGTGAGGCTTTTTGTTTAAGGGAAACATCTCTCCCTGCTGCCTCCCTCAGAATCTTCAAATTATCACACAAACCTACCGATGGGCCAAGTGATTAGGAATTCCATCAAGTGCTCCATTTGTAGGCTTTGAATAGTCTCTCCTACCGACGCATTTCTGCCACAGCTGAGAGTTTTATTATTCTGAGAATACAAATCACATTGCACCCACAGTGTCTGGGAGGCAGATACACTGACTTCTAGACATTCACCCAGAGAAAGTTCTCATCCTTTGCTTGGGGACTGGAAAGGATTTAGCTGCACACACCATAACTACTGTCTGTGTAAACAGTTTAGGACTCTGCAGGCAATAACTTTGGGGGGAAATCCCACTCCTGTGAGCTGTGTTTTGGCTCAGATCCCTCTCAAGACTTAAGAAGCAATGTTAATCATCCAGAGCTTTTTCAAGATCCTGGAAGAATTAATAAAAGTGTTTTCCCTCCTAAGCGACTCTTCTGGGGGAGAGGGTGGTTATAAGCTCTTCGACGCCCCCTCTCAAGGCACATGAACCTTCCTCTGGACTCCTGGGGACTGCTGCTCAGGCTCTCTGCCAGGGCCCGGATTTCAGGGACATTCGTGAAGTCATGTCAAGCTGATTGAAAGGAAACCTTTCCTTCAGGTATGCCTCGAGAAGAGCATTTTACCCAGAAAGAAACTCTGGAGGCAAAAACAAATCAATGAAGGATTTGCAGATAGATGTTCTCTGGGCTCAAGTACAATTTACAAAATGCAATGTTAAAGAAGATAAATCTCCTTCCTCACTCTGCCAGGCTAGAGCAGATTCCTGAATAAAAACAACTCTTCGCAATAGAACCTTAGACTCAACTAAAAGTGAGTTTCTTCAACAGGCACAGGGAAAGGGTCTTGAATTCCTGAAATCCTACAGCAAGCATTTTATTCTAGCAGCACTCAGAGGAAAGGGGAAGGGTGATTGGAGGACAGGTGTTCCTGCCGGGACATTGTACAGAGAGAAAGTTGTATGCAACGAGTTTTTTAAAGCATAGCGGAATAGCCAAACAGCCATCTTCAGACTGACCAAGTGGCAGCTCATTGATTTAAGGAGCAAGTCAAGTCAGAGTTATGCCCTTTTAATTCTAACCTGAGGGAAGGGACCCAGCCAGGAGGAAATGGTTTCGCATGACCCCAAGCTTGAAGAAACATGTTTCCTGTCTCCTTCAAGCCCCTTTGGCAGCTGGGTGAAGCTAGATCCAAAGTAAACACATTGGGAGTTACCTCCAGACCCCCTAACCCCTTCCCTTCCTCCAAAACCCATGAAAGCTTGATTTGTCGCAATTAAACACAAGCTGGGAAATTGGAGAGGAGGCAGAGGGGAAGAGGGAAAGGAAGGGGGGCCAGGCAGCATCCATGCAGTCAGTTTATTATTGATTTAGAGCCACACAAGCCCCAGAGTGCCATCGACAAGGATCATACCTCCTGCTGATCTCGGGGGAAATTCTCCAAGATCCATAGCTGGGAGTTAAGGAGAATCTCTAAGCCATCAGGAAGGAGCAAAGCACTGCAGCTCCTCAGAATGATGGACCAGGGCGAGCTTTAATTAACAGGGTCTGATGCCTCTTCTTTTTTGGTAACAGAGCAGATTTAAAGGGCTAGAGTCCCAATTTGGAGGGTGCCAATGCTGCTCTTGCTGCTGCCGTGGCTGCTGCTGGAACAGCGTCCTGCAGACCTCTCATTTCAGCATGGAGATGGAGCTGTGAGAGTGGAAAAGTGCAGCCAGGAAGGTCAGGGGATTAGAACCACAGGACATCAATGGCCTATATGCTGTCTCCCAGACCAGGGAGAAAGTCTGGGTTTCATGGGTATAAGTGGCATCAGGGGCACCCTTTCCAGACATGGAGCTGGACAGACAGTGCCCTAGGCAAGTGTGGTCTCTGTTGTGTGCTCCTGTCCTGAGAGCACTGCTGGGTGACAGTCACCATGTAAGCTGCACACACACATGCCTGCCCATATACATACACATTTGTCCATGCCCACACACATCTATCCATGTACATATAATGCTTGCCCATGTACACATACATGCCTGCCCACGTACACACATGTCTTCTCATGTACACACAAGCTTGCCTGTGTACACATGTATCTGCCGATGTACATACACATGTATGCTCACATATAGACGTGCCTGTCCGTGTACACACACATGCCCACCTTCTAAACACTGAGATTTAAAGGCACATGGCCTGCAATTGACCAGCTGACCTCTCCATATGGTTTTATTTTATAGGTAAATCACCAAGAGAAATATTTGGAACACAAAGCATGTCCAGGTGGGAGCCCGTGTGTACGACCATTCCCTTCCTAGCCTGGATTTCCTCATTCGTAGAATGGCAGCTTTGAACTAAGCCACAATGTTTTTAACAAGGGTGGAAATGCAGGGACTTTAGAAAGCATGTGCTAATTTCAACCATATCTTGCTGACAAGGACAGTACATGGCAGAGGGCGTGAACTAAAAACTCTTGAGAAACACTATGCAGGAACATCTCCAAGGGCCTTGGAGTCAACGAGGCACACATTGAGGTAGACTTACTCTCCTGATCGCAGCCTCTGCTATAGGAGATGGGGCCTGCATGCAGCCAACTCAGACTGATGAAAGTTAGAAAGAGATGGCACTTTCTGGCTGCCCCTAGGCAAAATTATTGAGCAATCCTATCTCTCCCCACCTTTCCCACAAATCTCTCTTTGTGCCTGGCATCCTCCTCCTACCCTGAAATGCCAGGGCCCTCAAATCCACTGGCAATAAAAGCCTTGTCAGCATAGGAGGTGAACACACAATGTAAATACATATATGCCTTACTGTTAAAATGTACAGCTGAAACTTATTGGATTTTGTTAACCAATGTCACCATAAAAATAAATTAATTAATTTAAAAAAAAACTTGTCAGCAAAGAACCTACTATCATCCATTTAGACATAAGTTGGATATAATTTCTTGCCTCCATTCACCAGAAAGACTTGGATATGACACCTTCTCTCGCCTTTAAAGAAAGTAAGCAAGGAAAACAGTGAGATTGGGGCTGGGGTATAGGTGAAAGATTTGTGCCTGGCACAAAGAGTTTTCCCACAGACTTACAACCCCAGAGCCCCATGGCACCCCATGGGAATATCTGAGGAAGGTGAACCATGGAGTCAGAAGAGGCTGGCATGGGAAAGGGATGCCCAAGCAGAACTACTTGATAAGGAAACATCTAGAGAGGAATTTCAAGCTCTATCCTTACTACCTGCCCCCCAAATCCTTGGGATCTCTTTCCCCATGACATTAATAAAATTAAGCTCCACAATTTTGAGACTGATAACAAAGAGAATGCTCATGTGGGAGAGGAGCAATGGCCTTGACACCCTTTTGCTTGGGGTGTACTTGGAGTATTCTCCCCACATTACCATAGCTCCCATTATGATGGCCTCATGGACCTCCATGACCCATAACACCACAGTTTAAGTGTTGCCTCAACTTTCTCCATGGTTCTTCAGAACAAATGGCTATGAACCCAGAGATTATCAGAAAGCTGGACCCCCTGGGCAGAGGCAATGGCTTACTCAACTCTGTCTTGACCCCCAGCTGAGTAGGGGAGAGGAAGCTTGTCTGTGGCATCCACCACCAAGAAGTGCCCTTAAGAGGATTCTGACCTCTCAAAGTTCAAACTGAAGAGACTACAGCCCAGAGAGAAGCAGATGTTCCCTCCCCTTCAGTCTAAGGTCTACCATTTGCACCCATTTGGCCCAAATAAAGGCCTACCTCTTCAGTGATTAACAAATCACCAAATGTCCACCTCTTCATTCTTATCCATAAGAGCTTAACTTTACTAGACTCGTACAAGGTAAGCTTATCAGAATACAAGCCAGGAAGCCTCATCTTTGCATAAAATGATTTTGTGAAGCCTCAAAATTGGCTTGTCCACAAATATGCTTTTGTGAATCTGGTTATTCCCTATGACTCCTAAGCCCAGGCCACCCACAAACTCTCTGCAATGCTGGGGCTGGCCTCCCCAGACCACTCTTCCCAGAAGCTTCCTGTTGTTTCAGCCAAATGAGGACTCAGAGGGAGAAAGGAAGGCCTGGAGGGAGAAAGACACCAAGGGATGGCTTCTGATCCTAGTTTTCTTTGCTACTGCTCGGGCCAGCTTCACTCTGCTCTTTCAAAGTCCAGCACCAGCTTGCCCCAGCTCATAGAGGTATCAGCAGCAGCTGGGCCATGACTCTCAGTAGTCAGACCACTAGCCATGCCACACTCCACCCCCGAGCCCTGTTCCCTCAGCATGCCAGTCCTGCTGGGTCGTTGCCTCCCTCTGAGCACCAGCCCTTTAAGGCACCCCCAAACCAGGTGAGACCACCCCTTCCCTTTCATTTTTACAGCCCAAAGGATAGTAGCTGTTATTGCAATTATTAATTCTTGGGTCATTTCAGCGTGGCAATTCCTGTGCAAGTAATTCTCTGTTTTCAATGCCATCTGTTTGAAACATCTAGTATGGTTTTGTTTTCCTGAATGGACAAGAATTTTCCTTGGATATTCCAAATTGGAGTGTTCTGATAGTCATGATCAAGTCATAATCTGAACATTCTGGCACATATTTCATATTTTGGAATATAAATGTTAACATTTAAAGATTAAAAGCAATTACAAGAGAGAGTAGAGTTTTGAGATCATTCTGCAGGTTGCAGCCCATTGGCACATCCTTATATTACATATTTGTTATTTATTATATCAAATTTGCACATATCAAAAAGAAAAAATACTCCTAGCCTAATTTTATATATACTGAATTCAAACCAAGAGAATGTGAAGGTGCAATTTAGGAAGTCAACCTCAAGAGAACTGCACTGAATGCCAGCCCAGCGGGGAACAACTCTGGGAATGCACACATTATTATTCTGCTTATTATTTAGCTATGTTAGGTGCATTAGGTAAATGTTAGTATGTTTCACTAACATTTGGAACCTGGACAGTATAGGTTATTAGGGAATTGGAGAGCCTTAATTCATCTCTCATTTCATCCCCTCAGGGGTCTGTATTCTGAGAACAGCCCACTGAGAACAAAGGACCCTTGAGCAGAGCCTGGACAAGGTGCCCTAAGATGGAGACTTTAGGTAGGACCCTGGTGACTTCTCCACACTGAATGCCTAATGACGAGACCTGAGAGCAAATCTGCCTAGATGCAGAGAGAGGTGGCAAGGCCTGCTCTGAGCAGTGTCCTGTCCAGGTGGGCTCTCTGCAAAAAGACAAGAAGAGCAACAAAGTGACCGTGCATGGTGATGAACTTTCTGAGCACAGGAACCAGATTTTGTCCACTAATTCAGGTCTGGGCTCAAACTGGTGAGTAGCAAGTCCTCTTTGGCAGGCTATTGTAGAGCATGGCTGGCAGAAAGGCAAAAATCACAGAGAGCAAATTGTTTCTTCCTCTACAGGCAGGGGTAAGAATGTTTTTTCAGTCCTTCACATCATCTTTACCTCTTTCCACTCTTCCAGGATGCCACATCCAGAACTATCCAATGTGTGCTACCCTAGAGATATGGCCCACCTCTCCTTTCCCACTGCCACCTGGCTTCACTCAAGACCTTTTATCTTTCATCTGGTCTCCTACAAGAACTTTCTAAATAAATCCCCTACCTCCATCCATTTGCAAATAGTACCCAGTGTCCTGAAAGACACTGGTGATATGGTGGCAAACTAAGGAGATGAAGCCCAGCCTGAAGGAGCTCAAGAGCTTGAAGAAAGACAAACATCAAATGACTGCAAAGGAGACAAGGGTGAAGAACAAGAAATGTTACTACTGGTCCTCATTGTAGGACTGACCTACTCTGAGGGAATCAGGGAAGTCTCCTGAGGTAGGTGGTATAGCCAGGACCTGGGTGATAAGTAAGTGTTGATGATGTGATGGAGCAGAGATTGCTCCTGACAGACAGAACAGGCTCTAAGGCACCAGGCAAGGATGAGGAATGGAAGAAAGCCAATGCTGGTTCATGGTCAGATGGAGAGGAAAGAAGGGGTAAGAATGCTTGCAGACTTCACAGTAAGGAAGAAAGGAAGTTGCTACTGGACTACGCTGGATCATGACATGATGAGAGAAAGATCTTTATACAAGATCTTTCATCCTTATGGGATTTCTAAAGTTTCAAATAAGCAATGAAGGAAACTTGAACAAGGGTTTACAATTGGAACATAATAGGCTCAGTCTCTCTAAAATACAAAATATTTGCTGCCTGCAGTGTTTGGGATAAAATTAAACCCCTTATTCTGTCTAAGAGGTCCTTTGTAAGCTGTGGGCCCCAATCTACATTTTGTTACCTCTCATCTCCTTCCAGGTCCTCTTCTAATCCACATCAGCTACAGCCACATGAAACTACTTGCAACTCCCATAAGAGGCCAGCCTTACATATCTCTGGGCCTTGTGCATGCTGCTACTCCAGCCTGGAATGCCTTTCCTTGCTACACTAGTGAACTCCTACTTATCCATCAAGGCCCACTCAGATGTTACAGTCCCTAGGAAACCTTCTACCAAGGACTAATTTTCCCCCTACCGCCTCCTTCCCCCAGGCAGAAAAGAATTCCTACCTTTCCTATAGCAATCACCACACTGTACATTCATTTTTCCACCCACATGACTGTCTGCCATGCTATAAGGGTAGGGACAGGTGTCCTTTACCTTTCTATTCTTAGCGCCTGGTGCAGAGTAGTCCCACAATAAATTCTGGTTGAAATGAACTGGAGAATATATTTCCACATCAATAAACTAAGTGAGATTAGCTCCCCGATGTAAAATGCAAAATTTATGAAACTTAGACCTGTGAAATTCTAATAAAGCATCAACAATCTGTGGCCACTAATGGCCTATAATCAAGGGAAATTCTGTTCAGGGATTTGTTTGTTTTTTGGTTAGAATAATACACAGTATTAATTTTCACATTTTCCTGTATTAATCAAATTTTCTAGAGTTATTTCACTATGTCCCTACCTACAGAAGTAGACCAACCCAAATGCAAGAGCAAAAGGCTTCCTGGAAGCAACTGCTCCTCTAGCCTTGCCCATGAGTTTCTAAATCAAAAAATATATAAAGGTCATCAAAAAAATTGAGAATAGAATTACCACATGACCCAGCAATAAGTCTTCTGAGTATCTACCCCAAAATTTGAAAACATTTATCTATAAAGATATATGCATCCCGATGTTCATTGCATTATTCACAGTGGCCAAGACATGGAAACAACAACAGTGCCCTTCAATCGATGATTTGATAAAAAAAAGATGGGGAACATATATACAATGGAATATTACTCAGCCATAAGAAAAGATAAAATAGTGCCATTTGCAACAACATGGATGGATCTTGAGATTTTCATGCTAAGCGAAATAAGTCAGATAGAAAAAGTTGGGAACCATATGCTTTCACTCATATGTGGGATAAAAAACTGAAAGCAACAAATGAACAAGACAAACAGAGACTCATGGAAATGGACAAGAGTTTAGTGGTTACCAGAGGGAAGAGTCGGGGTGAGAGGAGATAAATAAGGGTAAAGGGTGTCAAATATATGATGACAGGAGGAAATTTAACTTTGGGTGGTGAACATACAATGCAATGTACATATGACATCTTATTGAATTGTACACTTGAAACCTATATAATTTTATTAATCAATGCCACCCCAATAAATTTAATAAAATTTAAAAAATTAAAAATTAAAAAAATGCATAAGGTCCCAATTTAAAGAAAAAGCAGTCCAACATGGCATGGCTTCCATGTGTGTGGAATGTGGGCGCACAAGCTATGAAACCACCAGATTACAAAAGCTCCAACTTACCGCCTTCTCCCATGAAGAAAGAAAAATAGTCACCTTGTTCTGTGGGGGGTGAAGTGGAGATGAAATCCCTGTACTTCCCACCTCACAAGATATTTATGAACACATGGGATCTATTATATAAATGTAAGGTCTTAGTCGAAGTCTCCCCTTGAGTCCTAGATCTAACTTCTTGATCAGCTCTTAGTTCCTGTTCTCTGACATATCACAAGTCGGCCTTCATGGCCACATTTACCTGGTGGATGTGGATTTGGTACATGTGTTGTCCTGCCCCAACTCTCGACTCCCACAGCAGGACACAGAGCTCTGCCTGCCTGAATCACCCATGAACCTGGGTTTTGCTCTATGGCCCTGAAGATCAAGGGTCCAAAGGATTTGCAAATAGCAGAAACAGCATTCTATTTATTCTCAAATTTCTCAAATTTCTCTCTCTCCAGTTCCCCTCTCTTTCCTCCTTCTTTTTCTCTGTCCCACTCCCTAGGCTGAAAGGGTGGTACTCTTGTGCCACAGAATACATTATGATAGGGCATGACAAATTCAAAGCATGAACAAGAGAGGTGAAGGATAAAAGTGCTATTAGTGACATCTGTTCCCAGAGCATGGGGACCTCTGGGCCTTGGGAGTCCTCTCTAAATCTAGACACAGAGGTGCAGCCTGGGCAGACATTGAGTTCCCAAGCTGCTCTCTGGCTAACACTGCAGCCCCTGAAAGCAAGGAGGCAGGGAGGCATCCCCAGGTAAATTTCCTGGAGCTGATGAGCAGCTCACAAACAGCTTGATAGATAGCAAGGCCATCCTCCTGACCTTGGCCATCATCACAGCTGGTCATGCCATCCAAGTCTCTCGTAGTAAAGCAGCCCCAGCAGGGCTCTCTGGATACTGTATATTGTGAGTGGCAGTGGCATTTCACTAAATCATGCTGCTGTCACTTGGCAAGGCCATCCACTGCAGCTCGAAAGCCCAACTTCCTCTCCTTATCTCAAAGCCAGAGGAGATGCCAAATTCAACAATAAAACCATTGGCTTCTAAGAAAACAAATCAGTCAGACAGCCTATGTGTACAGACACAAGCTGAAGCTAAAAGAAGTGAAGCAGAGCAATGTCCACAGCCTCAGTATCTTGGCTCCAAACACAGAAAACCCACAGTGGAGAGAGATCTACAGTCAAGCCATGAGGTTCCATGCAAAGGGCAGCCCTGTCAGGTGTGAACGACCACTAACCAGCCCCACAACCAGGATCCTTTCTGGTCAAAAGATGGGAGCCATACAGAGAGGCTTGAGTGGGGAAAGTGATGGGAGCTGCCAAGATGCTCAAAGCACCCACTTCCCTCCCCAAACCAAAAGACTCCTATGTGGTTCACTCTAGCTTATATAGATGAAGGATAAAAGTGTCATTAATGAAATCTTCCAAAGCATGGGGACCTCTGGGCCTTGGAAGACCCCTCTAAATCCAGACTCAGGTGCAGCCTGGACAGACGTTGGGTTCCCAAGGTGCTTGCTGGTCTGTCATAGTCCATTCTGTTGTTGGACAGGATTTATATTTTCCCTGGACAGAGTCCTTATTAATTTCCAACTTCTATAAAATTAATACATGCTCATCGTTGAAAGAAAGCACAGCAGGGTAATATCCCTAACTGCTTCCATTCAGAGTTACCACTATTAAAGTTTATTTCCATTCACTGCCAATGAGACCCTGGCAAAGCCTTCCCTCCCCACCACCTGCATTTTTATTCAATTGTGACCAGCACCAGCACTAAGGTGGCTGGGCTCTGAGCCTCGCCTGGAGGATTCAGCTTGTTTGTGCCCCACCTGAAGAGCCAGCTGAGGCAGAGGCTGGTCCCAGGGGTCCAACACCTGCTTGGGAAGTCTGTCCTTGGAGATCAAGACCAGACCCCTTTCTCAAGATTGAGAACTAGCATCTTTTGAAACATAAAGACCACCCTGGAGCCAATCATTTTTTCCAGGGATGTGGAGAACTCCAAGTATTAAAGGACAGCTCAGAGGAGCATGAGGAAAATCACTGTAAGATTAGAGAGAAGATCACTATAAGCCTAAAGGGAAAAACATGGAAGGATCTGAAATTGCTGAATTCAAATTGGTTGGGATTAGGATGGCTCTCATCTCCTACTGAGTCTCAACTGAGTTGCTGATTACAGCCAACTGCCCCCAGCTACCACCACCCCAGGGCAGTTTGTGCAGAAGGGGTAAATGCTCATATGGTCCCCTTTCCACCTTAGAGAGAGAGAGTGGGACACTGGAACTGTGATAGAACTCAAAGTACAGAAAATCAGTAATGTAAGGGTCTGTGTGTAGCCATGAATAGATAGGCATCTCTTTATTGAATCCTGTATGCAGTTGGACTCAGGGACAGAGCTAAAAGCCAAGGTGAAGTAGGACCAATATTTCTTTGTAAAATAAAAAGAAACACCATTCCTACTTGCATATTATCATTTCTCAACCCACCACAGCCCCATCTGAAATTGTTTGTTAAGTGCAATTCCCAGAGTGTGGGAAACTCCACAGGACAAAAGGCCTAAGTTCTTCAAAAGAAATTGTAAGGAAAAAACAAGAGACATATCAAGTTTAAAAAAACAGTCGGAGGGTGGGGGGAGCAAGATTCACATTTGGGTGATAAAGAAATCATAAGGAAGTGTTACTTTGGAAGGAAGGAGAGGCTATGATTGGGGTGGAGTGTATGGAGGTGTTTCTCAGATGACTAGCAGTTATAATATAACTAGCAGTTATATTTCTTGACTTGGTAGTTATGATAAAAATGTTCACCTTATTATAATTCATTAAGCTACACATTTTTACCTGGGTTTTATTTTATAATAAACAGGTTTTCTTTAAAATAATAATAATAATAATTTAAAAAAAAAAAACTAGACAAGCAAAGCCCACTCTAGACTCTCCAGCTGCTTCGGGTAGCAGTGTAGCCTGAATGTCTCCAACTTTGGGAAGTACACCACTCAAGTAAAGTTAGAGCAATGTACCCAGCTCCCTTCCTTGCCCACAGGAGGGAAAGGCGCTACTAGAATGGCTGATGGGTTCTATTTGGATTCTTAAATTTTAGTCCTTAAGATAGATGCCATCACATAACAAAGGTCCTGAAAGTGGAAACCACCAATGTCCTATGTCCTAAACTGGGACTCAACCCATGTCTGAGAATTTCTTGGACAAAAATCACGAGCAGTACCACATAAGTCAGACCACAGGGCTTCTCCAAAATCCCTAGTTCTGCTTGACATCTCACATCTGCCCAGGGTCCCAGAGAAATATCCACAGGTTCTCTCAATCCAGCTAATACTTCAGAGTTCAGGCTACCAAACCCAAATATCCTGCACAAAGCACAGCAGGATGCCTTAAATGCCTCTCTCTGGTCTCTCTAGAGCTTGAGAAAGAGAAGAGAATTCAGGGTGTAGACAGACATGCTCCTAGATAACTATTATTTGTTCGACATGGCTCTACTCAGACATCACCTCATTCAGGAAGTCTTCCATCATGCACAATGTTAGGTTCCATTCTCTGCACTCTCAAAGTATTATGTACTTCTTATCTAGACTTATCACATTATATTGTAAGTTCCTGGGCCCCTCTCTACTTCCAAAAGTACTCTAGGCTGTGTGCTTTTGAGCCCCTGAGAGTTGGTCTTACTCCCCCTATGGGAAGCAGTAACCTCCTGCATCTGCCAGTGGCCTGGGTTCCCCCAGCTCCAATTTGAGTTTTAAGACCTGGCTTGTATCTATTTATACCAAGATTAACATCTTTCCACTCACCTCCGCCCTTAATTGCTGTAGCTAGGGGAAATGAGAAGTGGAAATTGAAAATAGAGTTCTCCAAGGCTAAACCAACAAAAGAGGGTTTTGTAATGTCACAGTCAAGGTTGGAAAAGAGACAGATACTCTTCCAGCATAATAAAGTCCAAAAATTATTATAGCGGAAAGACGTGAATCTTGTATGTAGATCACTGAAGTCTGTGGGCAGTGGATTAATGCTTGCAGTATCAGTGATTTTTTGTTTAAAGTAATTTGTTATGATCACAAAGGAACAGAAAGAAAAAGGAAGCTTTCACCCAGAAAGCAGTTTTCCTTCCCTTCTTTCTTCAGACTTTCATGTTCCAAGTCTCCCTCTCACTCTGAGCAGCAATAAAATGAATGGGTACTCTAATACTGATGCAGTGCTGGGACACCCCGACCAAGGGAATAGCTCCAGCCTGGGAAAGGAAGAAACCAAAATGGAGCAGAATGAAGATGAAAAATAGGTCCAAATGGGGATTCGGTCAAACAAGAGGACATCCACTTGGAAGACAATATCTTACAGGTCTGGGCAGGGAGGACCATGCTTGGTATTATGCAAGGGTTTGAGCTAATTAGTTTGAGGCCACAATACCCAAACCTTGGCCCATTGCCACATCAGTTATGTATAGTTTAGGTTCTATCACAGGGACCTGGATTGAAGAACAGACTGAACTTTCCTTGAGATCTTGTGCGTGCGCACGTGTGTGTGTGTGTGTGTGTGTGTGTGTGTGTGTGTGTGTGTGTACATATGCACACGCATGTGAACAGACACTTGCCTGTCTCAGTAAGAGAAGGGACCAGCCCTCTTTGCCCAAGTCAATAATAGCAGGCACCCAGGACACCTATAAGATCATTGGCATGGAGATAAGAGGACACCTGGAGCAGGGCACCCAGCCATGAGGGAATCCAAAGTCTAATGTAGGGCGGGGGGAACAAAGGGGCATTAGCCTTTTAAAATATAGTATAGAGAATGCTACGTAGAAGTGCAGGATGGTTTGAGGACACCGAGGAAGGGCATTTTATGGTTCAGGAAGGCTTCCTAGAAAAAGTGATGCCTGTGTTGAGCTCTGAAGGTCAAGTAGAAGTTAACCAGAAGCATGTCTCTGAAATATACTCTCACCCCTGTATAACAGCTACAAGTCTAAGATAAGGAGACCAGTATGGGGTCACACACACCTCAGATGTGTTACAGCCCCGTCTCTTCCCCTCTCGAGGGCCTTTTCACTTACCTGTGTGCCTAGAGGCGGTCCCAAACCTTTCCCTGGACTCGCCAAAGTTGTCCCAGTCCTGAGAGCTGGGTGGTGTACGCAAAGTCAGGGAGCTCCACTCCAGAGCTGCCCCCAGTCCAACTCCTTGGAGAACACTGGAGTTGTGCCAGACCCTGGCTAGTCCTCCTGCTCAAGCTGCAGGAGGGAGAAGTATGCTGCGAGCATCCTGGAGCCCAGCCAGTCCTCTCTGGCCAGAGAGGCAGGTGAAGGAGGAGCTGAAGAGAGCCTTGTAAAACCTCCAAAGAAGCAGATTAACTCCTGAGAGGCTGTAGAACCAACGGGGTGACAACAACCTCTTGGCCCACTGCAGAGACCCCCCAGGCTGGTGGGGGTGCATCTCCCTCACTGCATTCCTCTGGATATGCCCCTGGTTAACTTCAGCTTGTTGCTTAAATCTGAGCTAGACCCCCACCAACAACACACTCTGGATATGGTCCTATGCTATAGGACTGGTTGTTTTCTCACTTTAATTTTTTTTAATATAGTTTTTATTGAGGTAAACCTTACACAACATAAAACTAACCATTTTAAAGTGAAGAATTCAGGGGCATTTAATATATCCACAATGCTGTGCAACCACCACCTTTAACTAGTTGCAAAATATTTTCATCACCACGGTAGAAAACCCTATACCTATCAAGCAGTTACTTCCCATTCCTCCTATTGCCAGCCCCTAACATCCGCAAATTGTGTTCTGTCAATGGATTTGCCTATGCTGGATATTTCATGCAAATGGAATCACATAACATGTGATTTTTTGTGTGTGTCTGGTCTCTTTCACTTAGCATAATGTTTTCAAGGATCATCCACATTGTTACACGTATCAGTACTTCATTCCTTTTTATGACCAAATAGTATTCCATTGTTTTTATTTATTTATCCATTGTTGATGGACATTTGTGATGGTTCTACCCTTTGATTATTGTGAATAGTGTTGCTATAAACATTTGGGTATAAGTATTTGAGTAATTGTTTTCAATTCTTTGGGATATAAACCTAAGAGTGGAATTACTGGGTCATATGGTAATTCTATGTTTAATTTTTTGAGGAATCATCACAGTGTTTTACACAATGGCTGAACCATTTTACATTTCCACCAGCTATGTATAAGAGTTCAATTTCTCCATGTTCTAAATGCTTATTAAATATATAATTTTGCAGAATTTACTCTCGTTCTGTAGGTTATCTTTTCATTTACTTGATAATGTTCTTTGATGCACAAATGTTTTAAATTTTGATAAAGTCCAATTTATCTGTTTTTTCTTTTGTTGCTTGTGCTTTTTATCATATCTAAGATTTCATTACCAAATTTGAGGTCATAAATATTTGCCCCTATGTTATCAAAAATCACTGGCCATAGATGTATAAGCTTTTTCTGGATTCTAAATTCTATTCCATTGATATAGCTGTCTATCCTGTGCCAGTACCACACTGTTTTGATTAGTAAAGTTGTATAATAAGTTGTAAACTATCTCTTCTTAATCTTGTCTAACCCCAGTAAAGCAAGGTGACTTGAATCAGTGTTCCTTTTCCTAACTGGATATCTCATAAGTATTCCTTACTCTTAAATGTCTTTTGAAACTGTGGGTTCTGGCTCTAATTCTGAAGTCAGAGTAGGAGGAAGGAGGGGTAAGAAGGAGAGCCATAAGAGGCAGTGTAAGAATTTCCTCCTTCAGTTCTCCATGAAAAGGAGGGGACATACTGCAGTAAAAAGAACATGGGCATGGGTGGGTTTCAAGCCCAACTCTGAAGTCTACTAATTGTGTAGTTTTGGGCAACTTATCCTCTCTGGCCCTTAGTTTTGTCATGTGGAAAGTGGGCTGTCGTGAGAATTGTGCATGTGCACTTATGTACATGAAGCATCTGGCCCAGAGATTCTGCTCAATAAATAGCACAAAATGGATTGGGAAAATGACAGTGGAAACTTGGCATACCCTGACTACTCCAAGATCTGATATACCTGTTCTAGGAGGGTGTGTAGTGAGGGTATATCTTTTGACTGTTTTTAATCAGTCATAGGCACGCCCTGAGTCAGGCCAGGCAGAAGAAGAGAATGCATTAGTCTTTTACATGTCCTTACTTCCTTTGCTGTAAATGAGCCCCTTGATTGATTAATTAATTAATTTTTAAGTGTTATATGGAATATCATAATGATGAGTAGGACTTTCTGTAAGTCCACACACAATGTTGTTGTCAGAAGCTTGACAAGCAGGGAAGGCAAATTCATATCGAGAATGAAGGTCTATTTGAGGTATAACCAATCACTGTTCCCTCCCTCATGTAAGGAGTGCAATATATCATTCATCATCTCACACTTCTATTACAGCAGCAGAAAAAGTAGAGCTGATAGGGTTTTCTAATTGTGCCCCAGAATTTCTTTTGTGTAAAACATCTCTAGATGTTCAGGGAAATCCTTAAATGGAGACAGATATATTGAACGGACCTTCTTAGAAAAGGGAGCCCATTAAGAGCCTGGAAATCTTCAGGGCTGCAGGATGACTGGCCTGAGCCAAGTGCTGCCAGAGGGGTTGCTAACAATCAGCGGGGGATTTATCCCTGAGCCTCTCTAAGGACATACGCCCACCCTATTGCTGGGCACAGGCTGGACCTGCTCTGCTTCTGGAGGCTGCATGTCTCTACACCATCTTTGCCAAAATGGAGCCCATGTGGTCCCTGCCTCTGTGGGTCACTTGCTTCCAAACTGAAGTTTGTTCAGGAAGCACATGACTGGTAGAGCCTCAGTCACATGCCTGCCTCAATCTGCAGGGGTGGCTGGGGAAGCTTATTCCTGTCCTTTGCCTTGGGGAGGTGCTGACACATCATGGGAGGAATTCTCCCCATACAAGTTGGTGGTCAACGGAGCTAAGTGTTAACAACAATGACAGTTGGACAGCACTTGAGGTGTCATAATGAGATTCTATTGAATGTTGGTAAACAGGATACTGCTTTTCTCCTCCCAATCTCATTATAAGGAAGGCAGGGAAAATGGGCCAGTAGAAAGACAGGACATGACACCTTCCCTAGCCCTGTCAACCATAATCACAGAAACCTTCCCACCTGCTATCTGAGCCTGACATTTGCTAGGCAATGCATACTTGTTGAATGAATGAACAGATGACACAATGAGCAGATCTTATTCACCTGGAGATTGAGTCCTATGACCCTACATGTTTCTGAGCTGTAGTCTTCCTACTCTAACCTGCCCCCAAACCACTGGCTAGACCTAAAAGATGGAGCTTTTGCCTTGTTTTCAACTCCCTATTGAAATGTGAGTCCCTGCAGCTTGAACATCCTTGCTACCTCTTTCACAGGGGCTGGACCTAATGCCTATATACCTGTATGTTGGCCAGCTATTAGCTCAAGTCCTGCTTTCAACAGATTTACATTCGGCAACATATGAATAGGGATGCTGCTACTGGTTTGATTTTGATATTACCTGCTGCAGGGAATCCTGTCTGTCCCATATGGTGGCCCCAACCAAATCCCATGCACCCATGCTTAGCTAAGTCAACTCTCCTGCCCATCAGTCAAAGCTGCTGAGGTCCCACTGTCTCCTAATCCTCAAAGTAACCTTTCCAACTGTCTCAGGAGCTCCCTAGCTTCCTCTCAGATGAGCATCCTAAGTCTCAGACCGAAAAAGTGTCTTCAGGCTTTTCAGTTCCATCACTTACTCTTTCATGGGGATTTTCGGTTGAAAAATCAGCATCAAAGTATGACTTTCAAAAAGTTAATAATGCACATCTAGAATGAATGCACATTAAAGATTTATTCAACTTATTAATAAGAGAATCAGAGGGTTGGGTTGATTCAAAAAGCATTTAAGGAACTGGTTATTCATAGGTTTTTAAAGGAAAAATGTTAGAATATAGTTGTTAAGTTAGATTAAAAAAAAACTTGTTAATGTTCTGATACTACAGTAAAAACTATAACGTTTGGAATTATCTTTTCTACCAGACAGAGATCAATTGCATCTGCACCAGAAAAAAAATCAAGTTAACATGATTTATTATTGATAAATAATAAGTCAAACAAAGGTATATTTCCCTATAATTAAATATTGCTTAGAGGGCTTGCTCAACAATGCCCCTGTGCAACATTGAAAGAAGATGTTGTCCTTTCTTTGCCTTATTTCCAAGATTTAGATGTTTTTCTTAACTCTGTGGATGGGTTGTGAAGGTCTCTCTAAAATCTGAGAAAGCCAGACTTTTAGGGAAATGTCTTCAACCATGGACCTGCAGTGTTTAAAATCCTACAGTGACACCTGATTGTTTCCAACTCTTGGACAGGGCACACATAACCCTGTAGGCACCAAGCCCTTCCCCAGCCCTTCTCTAGATACTTCTACACATGAACCCAACATCCTGGCCCACGCAGACCCCTGAACACACTGACCTCTTCCATCCTTGACTTTGCCCAAGCCTCATTATGTCCTGAACCTGAGACACCCTTTCTTCACTTGTTCATCCGGATTACTCCTGTGCTAACTTCATGACATGCTTTAAGGAGTACTTACTCCAGAAATCCTTCATGGACTTTCCCAATCCTGGGATTTCAAACTGGCCCAGTTCAGCATTTACAGTGGTCACTCTCACAACACTACCAATTACCAGGTTTTTAATGTATGCCAGTCTCTGTCCTAATTCATTCACTTATTGATTTTATCTAATTTAAACTTTTCAAAAAATGTTGAAAAAATAATTTTATCCCATTCTCTATATAAAGATCATACTATGCATTATGCTAGATTTACTTATGAAACACCAAATTTAATTATTTTTAATGGCTCCTTTAATTATAAAGTTATAAGATGCATCTGTGGCAATGTTTCTTTTGCTTCTATAAAAAATGTTAAAGGGCTTAAAATTCAGCAACATTCAAGGGAGCATGGTGCATAGGTGCACACTATGCATCATGCATGTATCTCACTAAAGTATAATTATCATAGACGTGGATGTTTCTCTACCCGCTCTTTGACATGGGTGAGAGTTGGACAAAGGTCTGCAGGAGTAGACAATTGGGAAGAATAGTATGAAAAAAGAAAAGATGAGTAGGCACCAGAGGAGGACCAAAAGAGGAGGCTGTAAAATTTGACACATATAAAAAGACTGGAGGAGAAGCTTCTTCTGAGCTTTGAGACAAGGAGAGAAAGCCCTCCAATGGGGGATAAGAAAATAGAGAACTGTCTGGAAAGAAGTTTGAGCCTGAGTTCAAGGATGAATACTTTGGAAACTGCTGGTGTTTAGAAGCTCACTAAGGTTTACCTTTTCTTTCCTCCAGGATTCCAGCTGATAAGAGAACACAGAGTCGGTGGCCAAATAGATATCAAAGAATCATCCTTATTAATGGCCTACATAGTACCAGTGGCCCCAAAGAACAGAGCTCTCTGCTGAACTATGTTAGAGCTTGTGCCTTGGACCAGATCCTGGTGGGTCTCCTCTTACCCTGCCAGCTTCATGAAGGACCACAGGCCTGCCTCACATACCCAGTTTTTCTTGAAACTGGCTCTGTCCTGACTCAGGTGTGCTTACCCATGGGAGCTGGAGCTGAGGAGAGTCCATGGGCTCTCCTACCCGCTACAGGGCAGATAGATGTGGTGGACTATTTTTTGCTTCTGAAGCACAGTGACTCAACCCCGGTGACGTGAATCAAGGACTGTTGGGTTTTGCAAGTCCATCAGCCACTCCTCACCCATGTGAAGAACCAAGTGGCAAGAATGGATGTGGAGGCTTTCACTCTCCCTCCAGGATACAAACCAGAGAATGTCTCCTCTTTGGAAACACAGAAAAAAGAAACGTCACCCCTCACCTTTTACCAAAAAGAATCATCATAGCTTCTCTAACTTCAAGACACACTTGCTTAGATATCTGACACAATCTTATCTGTGAATATTCTTAACAGAAGCAAGAAAGTAGAGTACAAAGCTTTTTATTTTTTAACTCACATTTTGTTTATAAGATTTTATCACAGCTTAAGTCTGATGTTGTATGAAGTGTAAGAGATCAGGCCCAGGAAAGTTTAATCTTGAAGAAGAGACTATCTATTAAAGTGGCTCAATAACAACAACAACAACAAAAAATGATCCAATCAAAAAATAGGCTGAGAACCTGAAGAGGCACTTCTCCCTGAAATCCTTCTGAAAATGTACATCTGAAAATTATAAAATTGTATTAACCAATGTTACTCCAATAAACTTAATAAAAAAATAAAAATAAAGTAGCTGAATCCCATCAATCTGGCTCACCTGCAGGAACTGCAAAACTAAATGGTGCTTCTTGGCTATTTGCCTCAAAGAAGCCTCTTGAAAGAGTCTTTATTTGATATTCCTGAAAAACTGGAAAGAACAACAAGAAAGGGGAGAGAGAACAGAGCAACAGAGTGTACTGCCAGAGTCAAGCATTTGTATGAGGATGGGAGGGCACAGCCCAATCTGATAGGGAGGTGCCCTATCCAGGGCCAGATTCACACTGCAACCCCAACTTGGAGGCCCTTGACTGAACAGAGATGGCCACATATGCTGGCTTCCTAACAGTAGAATGTGGCTGCATTCCCTTCAAGGACCCCACACAGACCCTTCCCCAGCATTCCCCCATTCCAGAGCTACTGGAACATGTACCCCAATATTCATTGTACACTTAAAGTATCAGGGAGCTCACACATGCCTGAACTTTGAAAGAGACCAGGCCTCTTAGCTCCTAGCCAGGGATCTCTGTACAGCCCAGTGGAAAAACAGACAACTCTCTTTAGGGTCTTTGCTTTTTTAGACAAAAGAATTGCAAGTAAAGCTTGAAGAGGTTAGAAACTGAAGAAAGATTGAAAAAGAGACCAAGACTATTCCCTGCCAACAGAGAACAACCTTCCATATTGGCGGGGTGCACTAGAATCCTCCAGAAATTGTTTATCTACAGTGCAAATTTCTGCATAGATCTAACATCCAAGCGCCCTTGAGAACTTGGGAGTCTGGCAGGTAGAAGACTTATAGAATACACAATATGACCACAATTATGCAAGGCTAAAACCAAACCAAATCTGTGCAGACAAAAGGACTGGAGCAGAAAATACAACAAAATCTTAGAAGGGAAGGTTATACACTACAACAACTCCAGAATCAGTCATACTTGGTTTTTAATCTCAGCTCTGGCACTTACTGGCAAACAGCAGAGATACCAGACAAGAAAGAGACATGTAGAGTTTTGCCAGCTTTTCTGCTGGCCTTTAGAAGTTGAACATTTGTCCCCAAGAGTGTAAACCAATAGCTTATGAAATTTAGAAGTGAGAATGACCTTACAGTTTAAGCCTTGATTCCCCATATGAAATTGGATTTACTGACATACTCAAGGTTAGAAGCAACTCGGGGAGTGATCTTGGTCAATTCAGTTATCAGAGCCAGATGAGAAGCCAAATCTCCTAATTCCCAGTCAAAGATGCTTCTTCTAATGATGGATTTTGTTTTGCCTCAAATTGCTGAGATTATTGGTTCCAGAGAGCACCACCTTCTTGGAGGTGCTTACTACAGGAGCTGTTGTGCAAATTAGAAAAAGGCAGATCTTGGATGCAAGTTGAGTGAGAATTGGAAACAAAGCCTTGCCACCTGTGTAATCCTGAAGCTATTGTTCCCCATAGCCACAGGCTCTTTTAGATCCCTAGTTAATGCCAGCATGACTGGAGGGCACCACGCCAACCTCCAGGTCAGCACCCATGGCTCCAATAGTGGGACTGGTGATTAGAATAAGAACACTGATTCTATCTTGTCCTAGTCATTATCTGTGAATAGAGACAACAAATGAGCCCCTCACAGCCCCATGGCAATGACCAGAATGTAGACTAGTTATCCAGCATCAGAACAGTCATGTTTCCATATGGTTCTTTGCTGGCATATGCTGTCTAGGATATATGAGCAATTGCATGGTCGGTCATCTCCATTACAGATGACTAACCTATTTTTAGATACTAAACCAGGGGGATAACAAGATGGTTGTAAAAATTTAGCTGAACATTATTCTTTTTTACAGCTTTGAGAATTAATTTACATACATACGATTCACCCATTTAAAATATACAATTCAATGATTTTTAGTATATTCACAAAATTTTGCACCAATCACCTTCACCTAATTTTAGAGTATTTTTATCAGTCCCCAAAAGAAACTCCTCATCCCTCAGCTGTCAACCCCCATTACCCTCTTATTTCCCCAGCCCTAGGCCACTGATTCATTTTCTGTCTTTATAGATTTGCCTATTTTGGACATTTCATAGAAATGGAGTCATAATATGTGATTCTTTGTGATTGGCCTCTTTCATTTAGTATAATGTTTTCAAGGATCATCTTTGCTGTAAATTAATTCTTCTTTTCATAGTTCTTACAGCATCTTTTCTAGATCTTGCAGTGCCTTCTGGGCCATGCTCAAACATTTTGGTTACTACTGGAAATCTGAATAAAAACAAATTCTATTTATTCAAGCTTTTAGTGAGCTAACGTAGGTGCCATTGTATTATTACCAAGATGGGGTAAATCAGTTTGAATATCTATAGCAACAGCACCGGATACTTTGCCTTCAGGAATGTTTAGCTATGTTCTATAGGTGTAGTTTTCTAGTCATATATAAATCTAGGGCTTATTGCAAAAAGAATTATCCCCAAAATAACAGAGCCATGAAACAGGAAAACCTATTTCAACGGATGAATTTTCATGCATCTCAGGATGCACTATACTGCCCTCTGCTGAGTAGTATGTCAGGAAGACCAAAAATCAGAAGAATGTGAATAGACACGAAAGGGCCGGAGGACCTTTTTCTGACAAGCTCACCTTTATTTGTTCATTATTCAAAGAGCACTTAAAGGGAATCTATGTTGTGTCAGGCACTGTGCTGGTAGTAATGCAAACATGGGGCAAGTTTCCTCTCCTCCAGGAACTCCTTGATTAGAGGAGAAGTTCTTTCAGTCATGTGCTGGGACTCCTGTTCAAAACAAGCTCCCCAACTTCAGGAATTTGCTGAAACCAAACACTGCTCAGAACACTTGTCTCTGGGACCGGTCAAAGTCATGTCAAAGTCAACCCAAAGGGAGGTGATAAAATATAAAAATAGCATAGATTGTTAGAACTAAAAAAAACTGGAGTGAGATTCCAGTCTCAACTTTCAAAGTTATGTGTAACAAATCCTCTAAAATCAAGTGAATTAAAACAATAATAGTAATTTATTATCTCCCATAATTTCCATGGGTTAGGAATTCAGGAGTGGCTCAGTTGGGTGGTTCTGGCTCAGTTTCTTGTAAAGTTGTAGTCGGATGTCAACTGGGTCTGAAATTATCTGAAA
>NW_011888909.1:4170259-4174687 GCF_000151845.1 Pteropus vampyrus
CACCTAATTTTAGAGTATTTTTATCAGTCCCCAAAAGAAACTCCTCATCCCTCAGCTGTCAACCCCCATTACCCTCTTATTTCCCCAGCCCTAGGCCACTGATTCATTTTCTGTCTTTATAGATTTGCCTATTTTGGACATTTCATAGAAATGGAGTCATAATATGTGATTCTTTGTGATTGGCCTCTTTCATTTAGTATAATGTTTTCAAGGATCATCTTTGCTGTAAATTAATTCTTCTTTTCATAGTTCTTACAGCATCTTTTCTAGATCTTGCAGTGCCTTCTGGGCCATGCTCAAACATTTTGGTTACTACTGGAAATCTGAATAAAAACAAATTCTATTTATTCAAGCTTTTAGTGAGCTAACGTAGGTGCCATTGTATTATTACCAAGATGGGGTAAATCAATTTGAATATCTATAGCAACAGCACTGGATACTTTGCCTTCAGGAATGTTTAGCTGTGTTCTATAGGTGTAGTTTTCTAGTCATATATAAATCTAGGGCTTATTGCAAAAAGAATTATCCCCAAAATAACAGAGCCATGAAACAGGAAAACCTATTTCAACGGATGAATTTTCATGCATCTCAGGATGCACTATACTGCCCTCTGCTGAGTAGTATGTCAGGAAGACCAAAAATCAGAAGAATGTGAATAGACACGAAAGGGCCAGAGGACCTTTTTCTGACAAGCTCACCTTTATTTGTTCATTATTCAAAGAGCACTTAAAGGGAATCTATGTTGTGTCAGGCACTGTGCTGGTAGTAATGCAAACATGGGGCAAGTTTCCTCTCCTCCAGGAACTCCTTGATTAGAGGAGAAGTTCTTTCAGTCATGTGCTGGGACTCCTGTTCAAAACAAGCTCCCCAACTTCAGGAATTTGCTGAAACCAAACACTGCTCAGAACACTTGTCTCTGGGACCGGTCAAAGTCATGTCAAAGTCAACCCAAAGGGAGGTGACAAAATATAAAAATAGCATAGATTGTTAGAACTAAAAAAAACTGGAGTGAGATTCCAGTCTCAACTTTCAAAGTTATGTGTAACAAATCCTCTAAAATCAAGTGAATTAAAACAATAATAGTAATTTATTATCTCCCATAATTTCCATGGGTTAGGAATTCAGGAGTGGCTCAGTTGGGTGGTTCTGGCTCAGTTTCTTGTAAAGTTGTAGTCGGATGTCAACTGGGTCTGAAATTATCTGAAAGCTTGACTAGAGCTGAATAATCTCCTCCTCAGATGGCCCATTCACATAGTTAGCAAGTTGATGCTGGAAAGATTATTCCTCTCCACATGGATCTCCCATAGGACTGTTGGAGTGTCTTTACCACATAATGGCTAGCTTCCTCCAGAATGAATAATGCAAGAGACCCAGGTGTAAACTGCAATGCCTTCTATGATCTGGTCTTAGCAGTCACTTAACATGACTTCTCCCATAGTCTATCAGTCACACAGCCAGCCCAATTTAATGTGAAAGGAGCCTATAAAAGAGCATGAATACCAAGAGGCAAGAATCACTGAGGGCCGTCTTGTAGGCTGCCACGTACTATTCAGTTTTTCTTTGACTTTCCATCCTGAAGGTCAAAGTCCAAACTCCTAGATGTTATTTGAATCCCCTCTTTAAATTTGAGCCAGGTATTCATCCAACTTCTTCTTGAATTCTTGTGGGCAGGAGTTAAAGTTCCTCCAACTCTGACCACTCTGTCCTCAGACTCTTAGAGAGCTCCTTTGCAGGCTGAGTCAGTTCCTCCTCCATGAGAGACATTCAAATACTTAAAAGTAATGACCATGTTTCCCCAATAAACATTGATTGAGACCTACTCTGCACCAGACCCGGTGTGATAGCTGCTGGGGATACAGCAGTGAAAAAGATACTGTCTTTGCCTCCAAATCCTCATTTTGGTTTAGCTTTCTCACTCTATTTCAGCAGGCCAATGTCACATCTTATGATCAAAGGACTCTTCTTTTTTCTTCCAACTCTGATAATGGCAGAGTAGCTTGTATCAGACAAAAACCACCTACTGATGACAACCATAGATTATGGACAAAATATTAAAACAACTGTACAGTGTCCTTAGCAAATAACTAAAGCAGAAATTGGAGGTGTATAAGAGTTGGAAGAATAGAAGTAAACTCTGTGAGATTCACATTTAACCAGGTTTCTCCTACAGGCACTTTCCAATTTGCCTGGAGCATGGGGAGTGGAGTTCAAGCAAAAAACAGCAGTCTTATTAAGCTGAAGAGTCAGAGATGAGAGTTTGGAGCTGCTAGAGAAGTTTGCGATTGAGAGGTAGGGGAAATATGAAAAATAAGGAGGCCACAATATCTATCTATAAACACTCACTCAAGTCCTTATTGACTTGGAAAATGCATATGCACAGGGAAAGATTCTAATGAACCAGAAGAGAAAAAAACATAATTGGAAAGTGGAAAACACTGAGCAGAAATTTCAACAGAAAGACAGATTTTAGAGTTCAAGTCTACCCAAATTAGAAGAGTTTCAACAAAACTCTAAAAGGTCCATGCCATGGAATTAGGAAGTACATCCCAGAACTATGAACTATACCCCAAGACTAAGGGCAAAATTAAAATAGTCTCACTCCAAAAAAGCCAAAAATCAAGCCTCCACAAAATCCAGGTGATTGTCCAGCAGACCTGGTAGATCAGCTAGAACAAAACTTAACAAACTTCAAAGAAAGGTATTAGAATTCAGATTCTCTTCAATGTGTCATTATACAATTTTTTTAAAAAATTGCCATACATCTAAAGAAATAGGAAAATGTGGTAACAAGTCAAGATTTAAGAAAAGCAATCAATAGAGAAGATCCACTTTTAAAATTTAGGAGGAAAGGACTTTAAAATAAGTGATAAATATGTCAATGGATTTTAAGAGAAAAATAGATATACTAGATGAAGAGATAAAGAATCTCAGAAAATATATGGAAACCCTAAAAAGGTTCCAAGTAGAAACTCTAGAACAAAAAAATACAATCTATAAAATTAAAAATATATCCATAACATGAGATTAACAGATCAATTGGAGAGGAGAGAAAGATCATTGATTTAAAAACAAATAAATACAATTATTCAAAATTAATGAGTCAAGCATTAAAAAATACAGGAATAGAACTTCAAAATAAAATAATATCAAATATAACTATTATATCAAATATCTTAATATATGTGTAATTGGAGCCTCAGAAATAAGGAAGAGAATAGGGAATTTAAAAAATAGAAGACTTCGACTCAAGATAGCAGGAGAGGTAAACATTGTGCTTGCCACCTCCCATGATCACATCAAAATTCCAGAAAAATTACCCTTGAGAACCATCTGATGACTACCTGAACAGAAGTCATATAACTAAGGATATTTTTAAAGCCACATTGAGACTGGTAGGAAAGGTGGAGATCCAGAACAGGCAGGTTTCACATCCACTGTGCAGAGATTAAGATTCAGGAATGATATCTTGGCTCTGAAGGATCTCCTGAGGAGACAGGGGTTCACTCCCACCCCAGGCTTCCCAGCCCAGGACTCCAGTGCAAGAAAGAGAAGTTCCAATAACATCTGACTGTGAAAAACAGCAGGGACTGTGGCTGAGTGAAATGGAAGGTTGCTGGAATCCCTAGTACGCATCATAAGAGGCCTGTGCACAGACTTACTCACTCACAAACTCTCCTGCCCTGAACTCCAGCACTGGGACAGCAGCTTGAAAAGCACCAGGGATATACGGAGAGAAACTGAATTGACTAGCTTCAAAGTGAGGACAGAAATGGCAGAAATCTGGGCAGCTCTCTCCAGGGATGAAATGCTGGCAGAAGCCATTGTTCCTTTGTTGGGCCCACCCCTAACCCAGCCAGCAGGTGCAGGCGGGTACCACATCTGAACTCCCCTTTATCTCACCTAACATCATCCACCCTGTCCTGGTGATTCCCTGAGACCCCCTCCTACACGACTTGCAAACCCAGCCCAAACCTCTTCCAGGAGCTTTTCTACACAATGGCTATTTTCAGCTTGAGTTTCAGACTTTCCTAAAATCTCTCAAAGGACCACAAACCCCAAACAAGCAATGGCTGACCACGACATGCCTTGTATCCTTTGCTAAGTGGCCCCAAACCCAGCAACAGTGGCAACCAAACTTGCTTCACAGCTTAGCCTCCCAGTCCAGCACAGGTGGCAACAAACTACAGATCATTTTGTAGCCCCTACTAGTTGGCCCCATACAAGGCACAGGCAGCAGCTGAACTTGGCCTGAACAAGAGTTCCTACCAAGAGGGTCAGTCTCATCTACTGATGTGCCAGTGGGCCTCACAGGACACCTACTACATAAGGCCACTCTGCCAAGATCAAGAGACATAACAGATCAACTTAATACATAGAAACAAACACAAGGAGTCAGCCAAAATGAGAAGACAAAGAAACATGTACCAA
>NW_011888909.1:4174737-4175041 GCF_000151845.1 Pteropus vampyrus
TCTGCCAAGATCAAGAGACATAACAGATCAACTTAATACATAGAAACAAACACAAGGAGTCAGCCAAAATGAGAAGACAAAGAAACATGTACCAAATGAAAGAACAGGACAAAACTCCCCCCAAAAATAATTAAACAATATGAAGACAAGCAATCTACCAGATGCAGAGTTAAAAAAATAATAATAAGTTATAAGGATGCTCAATAAATGTAAGGAAAGAATTGATAGATTCAGTGGGAATTTCAACAAAGAAATAGAAAACATAAAATGGAGATAGAAATATTAAAAAGAACCAATCAGAAAT
>NW_011888909.1:4176591-4178720 GCF_000151845.1 Pteropus vampyrus
GTAAAAAAAGATGAAGAGCATTTCATAATGATAAAAGGATCAATCCAACAAGAGGACATAACTTTTATAACACCTATGAACCTAACCTAGAAGCACCCAAATATATAAAGCAAATATTGACAGACATAAAGGGAGAGATCAATAGGAATGCAGTCAGAGGAGGGAGCTTTAACACTTCATTGACATCAATAGATAGATCATCCAAACAGAAAATCAACAAGGAAACAGTGACCTTTAAGGAAACATTAGACCAGGTAGACTTAATTGATAATTTTAGACATTTCACCTCAAAGCAGCAGAATATACATTTTTCTCAAATGCACATGAAACAATTTCTAGAATAGACCACGTTAGGCCACAAAACAAATCTCAATAATTTTAAGAAGATTGAAATCATATTAAGCATCTTCTCTGACCACAATGGTATGAAACTAGAAATCAATTACGAGAAGAAAACTGAAAAATGCACAAACGTGTGGAGGCTAAATAACATGCTACTAAACAATGTATGGGTTAACAATGAAATCAAGGAAGAAATCTAAAGATATCTTAAGATAAATGAAAATGAAAACACAATGACTCAAAAATCTATAGGACAACATGAAAGAAGTTCAAAGAAGGAAATTTATAGCGATACAGACCAACCTCAAAAAATAAGAGAAATCTCAAACAAACTCTATCACCTTATTAGGAAAAGAAGAAAAACAAAGCCCAAGTAAGTAGAAGGAAAGAAATAATAAAGATCAGAGTGGAAATAAATGAAATAGAGTGTAAAAAAAATAACAATAGAAAAGATCAAGAGCTGATTGTTTGAAAAAATACACAAAATAGATAAATCTTTACCAGACTAATCAAGAAAAAAAGAGAGAGCCTAAATAAATAAAGTTATAAATGAAATCGAGGAGAAGTGACAATTGATACCACAGAAATACAAAAAATTATAAGGAAATACTACAAATAATCATATGCAAACAAATTGGACAACCTGGATGAAATAGATAAAGTCCTAGAAACATACAATCTTTCAAGGCTGAATCAAGAAGAAGGAGAAAATACAAAAATACCAATAACTGCTAACGAAATTGAATCAGTTACCAAAAAATTCCCAGCAAACAAAAGCCTTGGACCAGTGGCTTCACGGGTGAATTTTACCAAACATTCAAAAAAATTAATACCTATCCTTCTTAAAGTATTCCAAAAAAAAAAAAAAATGAAGAGAAGGGAAGGCTCCCAAAGACATTTTACAAGGCCAGTATTACCCTAATACTAAAACTAGATGCAGATACTACCATGAAAACAAAATTATAAGCCAATATCCTTGATAAACATAGATACAAAAATTCTCAACAAAAATATTAGTAAACCAAGTTCAGCAATATATTTTAAAAAATAATACACCATGATTTAGCTGAATTTATTACTGGATGCAATGTTGGTTTAATATTCAAAAGTCAATTAACATGATACACCGCATAATCAAAGTAAAGGATAAAAATCATGACCATATCAATAGATGCAGGAAAAGGATTGACAGATTCCAACATCTATTTATGATAAAGATTCTCAGCAAAGTGGGGTTAGAGGGAACATAATGCAACATGATAAAGGCCATATATGAGAAATCCACAGCTAATATCATACTCAGTGGTGAAGCATTTATTTAAAATTATAAATAAGACAAGAATGTCCACTTTCACCACTTTTCTCACATGGTATTGAAAGGCTTAGCCACAGTAATCAGACAAGAAAAAGAAATAAAAGTCATCCAAATTGGAAAGGAAAAGGTAAGACTGTCATTATTTGCAGATGACATGTCATTATTTGCAGAAGAGAACACCCGACTTCATCAAAAACTATTAGAAGTAGGAGGGAAGAAAAATGGTGACAAAATCGAAGTTGTGACAGAAACAAGGAGCAAGCAGCAAGGAAAAAATCTCCTGAAATCTTGATGAACAAGCCATACAACTAGGGAGAAATCCAAGAAATCACCCTGCAATGGCAGAAAGGAGGACAGGGTGAGGACACAGGACTGCTTGGTCTAGAGCAGCTGAGAGAGACGAAGGCTGCAACAGTGGCAGCGGCAGACGCTTCTTAAAGGGTCCTTGTCCGTGAGAAGATTTTCCCGGTGA
>NW_011888909.1:4180640-4182579 GCF_000151845.1 Pteropus vampyrus
CAGACAAAAATAAGCTAAAAGAATTTATCATGACCAAGCCAGTATTACAGGAAATGTTGGAGGGACTTCTTTAAGAAGAAACACATGTATCAAAAACTGGAATAAAAAATGATAACAACTATATTCCTATCAATAAGTACCTTAAATGGAAAAGAATTAACCAAAAGATAGAGTGACTGAATGAATAAGAAAATAAGATCCCTACATATGCTGCCTACAAGAGACTCAGTTCAGATTAAAAGACACACAGACTAAAAGGAAGAGGAGGGAAAAAGATATTGCTTTGATGTATCTAGAAAGTCAGACAGAGAAAGATAAACACTATATGATTTCACTTACATGCGGAATCTAAAGAATAAAAAGAACAAACTAATCAAAAACAGACTCACAAATATAGTGGACAATTTGGTGATGGATAGAGGGGAGGGGGGCTTTGGGACTGGGAGAATGGGGTGAAGGGTTAAAGAAGTAAAAATTAGTAACTAATGGATGGTCATGGGGATGGGAAGCATGGCATAGGGAATGCACTTAGCGTTAATATGTTGCCTAGGTAGAGGGTCAGGGAAGGGAGGGAACATTTGGGGGGGATCGTTTCACAAACTATTTAGATGTCTAACCAATGTACTATATACTTGGAACTAATTAAAATAAATACATTTTAAAAAACTTTTAGAAGTAGTAAACAAATTTAGTAACTGTAACAGGATATACCATTAATATTCAGAAATAGGTTACATTTTTATATACCAATAACATATTGTCAGAAAGAGAAATTAAGAAAACAATCCCTTTTACAATTGCATCAAAAAGAATAAAGTATCTAGGAATAAATTTAACCAAGAAGGTAAAACACCTGTACTCAGAAATCTATAAGACATTTAAAAAAGAATTTGAAGAAGATACAAATAACTGAAAGGATATACCATGTTCATATATAGGAAGAACAAACATCATTTAAATGTCCATATGACCAAAAGCAATCTACAGCTTCAGTGCAATCTCTATCAAAATACCAATGGCATTCTTCACAGAACTAGGACAAATAATACTAAAATTTTCATGGAATCACAAAAAAACCCAAATAGGTAAAGCAATCTTGAGAAAGAAGAACAAAGTTGGAGGTATCGTGCTACCTGGTATCAAACTATACTACAAGACTATAGTAATCAAAACAGCATGGTACTGGCCTAAAAACAGATAGATCAATGGAACAGATTAGACAACACAGAAATAAATCCATGCCTATACAGTCAATTAATGTATGACAAACAAAGAAGGCAAAAAATACATATAATGGGTAGAAAGTCTCTTTAATAAATGGTGGGAAAACTAGATAGATACATGCAAAAAAAAAAAAAATGACCCTGGATCACTTTCTTATGCTATCAACAAAAAATAAATGCAAAACGGATTAAAGACTTAAATATAAGACCTTAAACCATAAAACATCTAGAGTTTGCAATAATAGACTCTTAGACATTGATCTTTGTAATATTTTTTTTAATATGTCTCTTCAGGCAAGGGAAACAAAAGAGAAAAATAAACCAATGAAACTACATTGAACTAAAGATTTTGTATGACTAAGGAAACCATGTACAAAACAAACAGACCACCTACTGAATGGGAGAGGATTATTGCCAATTATACAACCAAAAGGAGTTAATATCCAAAATATATAAGGAACTCATACAACTTAACACCAAAAAAAAAAAAAAAGTCCTATTGAAAAATGAGCAGAAGACCTGAATAGACATTTCTCCAAAGAAGACATACAGATCACCTATAGTCATATGAAAAGATGCTAACATCACTGATCACCAGGGAAATTCAAATCAAAATTACAATGAGATATCACCTCATCCCTGGTAGAATAGCTATGGTCAAGAAATCAACAAGCAACAAAAGTTTGCAAGAATGTAGAGAAAAGAGAACTCTCATG
>NW_011888909.1:4183759-4193582 GCF_000151845.1 Pteropus vampyrus
GACATACAGATCACCTATAGTCATATGAAAAGATGCTAACATCACTGATCACCAGGGAAATTCAAATCAAAATTACAATGAGATATCACCTCATCCCTGGTAGAATAGCTATGGTCAAGAAATCAACAAGCAACAAAAGTTTGCAAGAATGTAGAGAAAAGAGAACTCTCATGCACTGTTGGTGAGATTGTAAATTGGTGCAGCCATTATGGAAAACAGTATGGAGGATCCTCAAAAAACTAAAAATAGAACTACCACATGACAGAGCAATTTCACCTCTTGGTATTTCTCCGAAGAAATCCAAAACACCAATTCAAAAAGACACATGTACCCCTATGTTCATTGCAGCATTATTTACAATAGCCAAGATAGAGAAGCAATCTATGTGTCCATTAATAGACAAGGATAAGGAAAATGTGGTATATACATACAATGGAATATTACACAGCCAGAATAAGAATGAAATCTTGCCATTTGTGACAACAAAGAGGGTATTATGCTAAATAGAATAAGTCAGAGAAAGACAAATACCATATGATTTCACTTATATGTGAAATCTAAAAAAACAAAATAAATGAACTAACAAAACAGAAAAAAACTCATAGATACAGAGAACAGACTGAGGGGGCAGTAGGTGAAAAAGGGGAAGGGATTAAGATGTACATACTGTCAATTATAAAAACGATCATGAGGATGTAAAGTACAGCATGGGGAGTATAGTCAATGATATTGTAATAACTATGTATGGTGTCAAATGGGTGCTATACTTATCTAGGTGATCAATTTGTAAGTTATATACATGTTTAATCAGTTTGCTGTACACCTGAAATTAACATAATATTGTATGTCAACCATAATTGACAAATAAAAAAATTTTAAAGATCTGAAAAAATATTGGCTAAATTTTTCCAAATTTCATTATCAACATTAAACATATATAAGAGAATTAGCAAGCCTCCAAAGAGAATCCACACTAAAACAAAATAAAAACAACCAATATCTTGCCACATCGTAGATAAAAATTAAAGTTAAATAGAAAATCTTAAAAGTGGCCAGACCGAAAGTACATATTACATACAGGAAAATAATCGTGTCAACAACAACTGACTTCTCATCCAATAAACATAGCCCGGAAGACAATTAAATAACATCTTTAATGTGTGGAAAGTCTATAACCAGTAAAACTCTTCAACAATGAATGCAAAAAATATATATTTTTGGATAAAATGTATAAAAGTTGAGAATTTGGTGCCAGCAGACCTGCATTACAAAAAGTGGTAGAGAAAGTTTTTTAAGTTTAAGGGAAATATACTATTGGAAATTTGAATCTACAAAAAGAAGTGAGGAATACTGGAAATGGTAAATATGCGTGCAAATATGTAAGAATACTTGTTTCTAAAAGGAAGGATTTTTTAACAGTCCACTGTTAATCATGATTTTTGCTTTAAGTTTTCAGCTTTAACTTTCTCTACCTCTATTTTGTGGGCTTTATGGACTGGCTTTCAGAACACTTCTGCTCTATCTTGCCTTCCCTTCCCTACCAGTCTCCTCTGTTAACATAACCTTTCCAAATCCTATGACCACTGGTCTTTATTCAACTTAATGTGTAACATCTTGTTTCGTAAAATTAAAAAATGCCTAAAGCAAACATGAAAACCTGTTAACCTATGTTAATCCTGCGGGTGAGGCACTGGTATTATTTATTCTTTGTGCATTTCTCTATTTAAAAACTTTTTGTTAAAAATTTCCAGTTATTTCTATTTCAGAGCCACTGTGTATGATTTAATTATCCTTAAACTATTTTTAATAACAATAATTTATATGAATAATTTATAAGGATGTTTATATGAAAACATTCAAGAGAACATTACCTAAATTATCACTATTTATCATAGAAGGGGAATTGGTTTAAAATAATATTTTGCATTTGTGGTAAAATAATTAATTAATTAATTAATTAATACTACCAGGATTTTCTCCTTTTTTTTTAATCTGCAAAATACAATCTTATCTTTTGTTTCTGCCCAAACCTTCCGAGAAGAGCTTTGGTGATACAAAATTAAGAGAATGGATAGAAAGACACCAGAACTAGAGAGGTAAAATGCTTAGAGATAAGTTGGGATAAAGAGTGAATAGTCAAAGTTTTCAAGATTGGGTAACTTTGGAGTAGCTAGAAGTGAGAGGGAACTGCAGGGGAGAGGAAAGGATGTTCTAAGAACCATGGCTGTGGGCTATGAATGGATCTATAATAATATGGATCCATGATGAAACATTGGAATTACTTTTTAATCACTTACTATTGTTTTTTTGTCCTTAAAGTCTCAAGATATGAGTTACATGTTTACAAATTTTGAAAATTTATTATTTTCTTGATGTACTACTGGAAGAAACCTTGTAACCTTGGGAGGGAGGAGATCAGAATACATTTTCATTGCCTAATTGCTTAGGAGAGAATTATTTCATTAAAATAGTGATGATAGATGTTTGACTATAGAATTTTCAGAAAATTTTATGATTGAAGTCTAAAATTATAAGGTATAATTTCTTAAACATCTGAGTTCAGACATGCAACTCCATGTGGCATTTAGCCATCCCCTCTGCAAACTTGAGTTTCTGTTTTCTCCAGTTTGCTAAGTTCCTTTCCATTAATTCTTATTTCTAGCTTCACAAATTTTGTTTCTGTTACGACTTTTCTTGAAAGCTAATTAATCCAGTATCAGTAACCTCTCTGAATCTGTTTCCCATCTATTAAATAGGTCAGGCTTTCCTCTATAGCACCATGGCATCCTTGATTCACACACATCATCTCAGCCCCCATTTGCTGTGACAATCTCAGAGGGTTTATGGCCAAAGCTGAGGTTGTGCTAGAAATGCTAATGCTTCACCTAGGCTGTCAGTCAAGGTGGAAATGCCTAGGTTTATTACTTACTCACAGAGAATTTTACAAAAACATATTTTCTATGTTTTTTATGACTGCTCTTACTTCCGAGAGTTCTAGAAATAAATCTACTCACCCATAGAAGGGGTAAAGAGAGAGAAGAGAGAAAAACAAAGGGGAAAAAGGGGGAATTGGGGGAGGGCAACAGAAGGCAAGAGGCTTATTGTCCTTCTATGTCCTGACTCTCCATTAGGGTGTCTCCTTGCCTTATACACATGTCCACTGCTCTAGTGGGTAGGTCCCACATCATGATGAACTCCATGAGTGGCTTTAGTTGAGGCTCAGACTGAGACTTCTGCAACATAAAGGTTAAGATTATGACAGCAAACTGATTGCTCTGTCTGATTTGGTGTGTTATAAATTTCATGTGTCTTTGATTCTTCTTACTCCTCCCTGATAAGTCTATTTTCATGATAAAATATCATTCTACAAGCCCAGCTGGCTGATGGATTATAAAACTTACAAGACTAACTCCAGTGAGTATTTTGAAATGGATCAAAACACAAGCTTTGTAAAAATGGATGTCATCTGGGTTCCCCATTTCAAGGTTGGCAACATAATTTTCTTTCATAATATAGTGTTTCACTTGCTATTTCAGATAACTGTGCCTCTGTCTACAAATGAATTTCCTGCTTCCTTCTAGAAGAGCTCACCAGCACTGCCTTTTTTCTTCACCTCTCCCCCGCCCATACACACGTGGAATGTGCAGGGGCTGGTCCCATACCTCTGAGGTCATGGAATAAAAGTGGGGGTAAGCTTAGTCACTCCAGGCAACCCCAATATGGAAATTCGGGTTAAAAGTTCACAAAAGACACCTTGGAGAAATGGGTTACAAAGGGTGTAGAAAAATAGGGAAGAGAGCCAGTTCTCCCACACCTTTTGGTCTTCTGGGACATTAAGAAAAGTCAGTCCACTGAATTTCATTAACCGATGTCTCCATAATAAAAAATAAATTTAAAAGAAAAAGAAAAGTCAGTCTTCTTTATCACTAGTTGCCAGTCTCTGCTGACTGCTGGATGGAGACATCCTCGAGGGACAAGGTGGGCAGGGGGTGAAAATCCACTCAAATTGCCATGCTGAAGCTCACTTCTCTCCCAGCATGCCTTCTGGAGGTCTCCCTGGGAGCCAGATGTGCTGAAGGCAAACCTAGAGAAACAGAAAGAGGCTGGCATGAAGTTAACCTCAATTCTATCAAGTTCCTCTAGAATTTGTCCAACATTTCCAGGGAACCATATACCCATAGCTTCTGAGAAACTCCTCCACTCTCTTCCTGTGACCATATCCAGAATGCTTAGCACACCTCTGTTCCAGACAGTGCCTCAGTACTGCATCCAAAAATATTCCATGTTTCTCAAATTCATGTATACACCAGGAAATGATAAAAATGGTATTAAACCATTACTCAGGATCATCGTAAATTGTTTGCCAGAAAAATAAGCTTACAACTAATTGATTGGAGTGTGGGAAAAAAAGAGAAGCCAAGCATCATACTGTTAATCTAAGAAAAACTGTAAAGAGATCAGGTAGCTGCATGAACAGCATACCCTGGTAAAGTTCCACATAACAGCATGAACCAAGGAAAATCTCTCACTCATGGAACAAAAGGCTAACCCCCAAAGTCATCAGGATTGAATTATCCCTTGGAAAAGTATCAGCTGCTCAATAGCATTTAAATAAGTGGACAAAAATAAGTAAGGATATAAAATAAGTTAACATCATAATAAAAAAACAAACAAACAAAAAACTATAGACCTTATGGATAGGTAAAACTTTACCCATGATAATACGAAATCCATCTTCTCAAGCACTCATAGAATATTCAGAAGAACTGATCATATATTAGATAGAAAAGAAGACATCAGTAAATAATAATAAAGTTCATGTGGAAAAGTCAACATTCAATGATAGCCAGGAAACCACTACAAAATATAAACTATGAGAGGCAACTAGCCCTATCAGATATTAAAATATACTACAAAGCTTTGATAATTAAAATAGTGTAGTTTTGCTACCTGAATAGAAAACAGATCAGTGGACTAGAATTGAATATCCAAAAATAGATGCAAGTACATGTGTAATTTTAGTGTATAAGAAAGGTGACATCTCAGATTGGTTGGGCAAAAATTGACTTTTTAAATAAATTGTGCCAGGACAATTGGTTAGCCACTTTTAAAAAGATATAGATTCATACTTCATGCCATATATAAGCATAAATTCTAAATGAATAAAACTAAATGGATTTAGTTTTAACATGTCTAGTTGATAAAAAAGTTTTTTGGTATTTTTATTAGGTTGCATTGGATTTATAAATTAACTTGGGAACATATATATAAGAATATATAAATATAATTTATATTTTTAAATATATATAATTTATATTTTTACATTTATTATAATTACATAAAATTTTATATATAATTTTTATATGTAGTCATTGATTTCTATTTTCTTGAGTGTTTTTATCAAGAAAGGCTGTTGATTGTTGTGGAAGGTTTTTTCAACACATATAGAGATAATCATATAATATTTTACTTACATTTCTCAATGCAGTGTATCATAGTATGGATTTTCAGATATTGAACCAATCTTTCTTTCATTTCTAAAATTTATCTCACTTGGTTGTGATGTATCATTTTATTAATGTGGTATTGGATTCTTTTTGCTAATATTTTATAGAGAGTATTTAAATAAATATTCGTAAGTGATTCAGGTCTATAATTTTCTTATTTGTACTGTTTGTAAGGTTTTAGTGTCAATGTTATACTTCTCTCATACAAATAATTAGGAAAAGTGAAATAAAAAGATAAATATACTTCCTAAATTTCTCTTTTCTCTTTCTAGAATTCCCAATAGAAGAATATTTGGCTTCATAGATTGCCTCCTTGTATCTGAACTATATCTTATGTTGTTTATTCTCTTGTTACTCACTTTTCTTATCAGACTATTCTAGTTTTAGAATCCTATTCTACACAATATCTCCTCTAGTCAGTCTGTTGATATTAATTAGAATCATGTAATTTCTCTTTTCACCAAATTATGTACTTCTTTTGGGTTTTCTCATTCTGTTTATTCATCTTCATCTTTGTCTTACATGCTGTTGACTTTCTTCGAATATGTGGAAATCTTAATAGTCATTCACATTTATGAAGGAAGGAGTAGATTGCTTGATAAGGGAAACTGATCTTTTTTCTTGTGACATTAGTTAGTTTATATTTCTGGCCAACCTTTTCCCTGTGACTCTGGAAATGTGAACAAGAGAATAACCTACACTCTTCACTTTAGGTGCTTGGATGCAACTCAGCCAGGCTTGCTGGGTGCTCCCAGGAATCAAATAGGAAATTTCACCCCAGAATTGTGTCTCCAAGCTAGTTTAATTACACAGCCTTATTGATAAGAACTTTAAAATTTGCACTCAACCTCAACATATGTATAAATCAATTATAGATTGCTTGTACAACTATACCAGTTTATTGTTTACATAAAAAAATACAGATAGAAATTATAAAAGGATTTGCCAAATAATAAATATGAGTTAAAATTTTTTTAAATGTGTCAAAAAAAAAAATAGAGAAACTTTAAAATGGAGCTGGAGCTGCCATGCCAGAGGAATTGCTTTGCACATCATGTGCCTCAACTGAGAACTTTGGAGTGTTACAATGGGGCTAAACACATTTGGACCAGGACTAAAGCAACACTGTGCCCTCAAAGAACTGTTTGCAAAGATAACAAGAAAGTAGTTATTATACTTACTGGACTGATGGCTACCAGACTGAAAGTTAAAAAATATTCTTTTAAATTGGCATCACTATGTTATGTTATCTACACCCACAGAAATATCTTTCTTCTATTGATATAATTGTTCTCTTTCCCTTTCTCATAAATATCTATTGCCTTTGTCACCTAATCAGAACACTCTTTGGACTTCTGCCTGAATCAGTGCATCCCAAATAGCTATTCTTATTGATCTCAAATAAATGCTGTTATCTCTCACTTTGAAAGGCCTTTTATATTTTGGTTAGCAAATGTAATGGTATAAAAGTATATGCTTTTTGCTACATGTAATAAATAACAACAGAAAAATAAGCGAATCTGAAGTGATTGTTATTATTCTTACTTGGTGATAAGTCCTGGCTCTACTATTACATTGTGGTGGATGTTCCTCTTTTGATTAGTATTATTTTCCTCTATGATTTCTTTGCAGTAAATTTTCGAAGTCACTTGTCCATTTTGTGAGAGTTATATCAGCTTAAACTAGATAATATAATCCATATACTCACTCAACCAACCAATATGCAAACTGCAACATACCACAATGTTCTGAAAGTGAATAACTGAGTGATGGCACTTAGTACTTTTGAAGTTCTTAATCTCAGGAGCCCTTGTGTGATTCTTCCCTCAAGATCCCTTGTGTGATGTCTATGACTCATGACTGTCAAACACAGCCAGAAAGTGAAGAAGTCAGGGTCAATTCATATGGTAAATATCAGTAGAGCTTAATTTTTATTTTTATAAAAATAGATATCATTAGAAGTCCTAATGTTTTCTTCTCACAGGCTGGTGGATTGCCCTGAACTTCACCTAAAACATGTTTTCCTCTTAGGAGACCAGAGACTGAGGATGCCAAAACCCTCATGAGGACACCTACCATTCCCAAGCAAGTCATGTAATTTCATGTCACCTTCGATCAGAATCTGCTTCTTCTCCCTCCAGTCCCCACCCCCACCACACACACAAACAGAAAGCCAGATTCAGCTACAAACATACTTTAGGGAAAACTAACAACAGGAACCCTTAAAATGAAGCCTGCACTCTCCAGTTTTTCATAGCCCCCACTGCTCTCTACTTAGGCCTATTCACACATTTGAATTTTCCACTCCTACTTCAAAGTTCAGTTCACCCAGTTTTAGCAAGGGGGTAAACATCATTGTTTCCATGTGCTCTACACATTCATTTATTTATTCAGCAAATACTGAGTGAGTACCTGATACATGCTGGTCATTCGAAGCATAGGGTAATAAAACCAGACAAATTCCCCACTCTCACAGGGCTAACACTCTAGATGTGGAAGAAGGTGGTGGTGGTAAAATGAAAAAGAGAGAAAGAAGACAGTGTTGGTAAGAAGGGCTTTTCTAGATCAGTTGGGCAAAAAGATCTTTCTGAGAGGTGACATTTGAGCGGAGACCTAAACAAAGTGAGGAAGCAAGCTGTCTAGGTATTTTGGGAAGAACATTCCAGACAGAGGGAGCATCAAATGCAAAAGCCCTGAAATAGGAATGTGTCTGGTGTGTTTGAGGAGTAGCGAGGAGAACATGATGACTAGAGCAGAGCAGTCAGAGGGAGAGCTGTAGGAAATGCCATCTAAGAGGTTGAATTTTTCTGGGAATCAGATCCCATAAAGTCTTGACACATGGTAGAGAGTTTGGATTTTATGCTGACTGACATGAGAAGTCATTAGAATGTCTTAAGACAAATTAAAAATTCATTCATTGATCTGTAGAAAAGTATACTTTGAAGGATGGAAAAAGGAAACAAGAGATCATATTTTTTCAATTCTAACACACACATTCTTTTTGAACTTTAACTTCTCAAAAATTGATGTAGGTCTTCAGTTGAAGACTCGCAATCACTCTTGGCCAGTGGAACAGATAGATGGCTTTAGTTGTCCTGCCCCGAACACTCAGATATTAAATGTGCCTATATCAAAACTTCAAGAACAGTTTATAAAAAACACGTGACAATGCAAGCCATAGAAAACAAAGAGACAGGGAGAGTAGATGAAATGAATCAGAGGTGTTTAACAACATTCTAAAGCAGAAATAAAAAGTGAGCTGGCTCAGCTGGATTTTTGCAGAAATTGACAAGCCGATCTTAAATTTTATATGAAAATTCAAAAAGAATAAACAAAACAATCTTGAAAAGGAACAAAGTTGGAGGACTTATAGTTCTTGATTTCAAAACATATTACATTGTTAGCATAATAACTATTACCAGTAAATGGTACTGGCATAAGAATAGACAGATCAATGGAAGAGAATTGAGACACCCCAAAATAAATCTCTACATTTACAATTAATAGGTTTTCAACAAAGATGCCAAGAAAATACAATGAGAAAACAATAGTCTTTTCAATATTTGGTGCTGGGAAAATTATGTATCACATGAAAAAAAAAAAACCATGAATTTGGACTCCTACTTGATACTATAAAAAATACTTCAAATGAATCAAAGATCTTGTTGTAAGAGCTAAAACTCTAAGAAGACATAGGACAAAATTGTCATGATCTAGGGTTAGGCAGTGGTTTCTTAGATATGACACTAAAAGCACAAGTAATAATAGAAAAATAGATAAATTTGGCTTTTGCAATTCATATCTGATAAGGGACTTGTATCCAAAACATTCAAAGAACACTTACAACTCAATAATAAAAAGATAAATAACCCAAATAAAAATAGGCAAAGGGGGAGAGGGAAAAAAATGGCATAGATGACAGAGGCTCTCTTTATCCCTCTGGCAACCAAATCAAAGTTGTGACAGAACAAGAAGCAACAGCAAGGAAAAATCACCAGGGATCTAGATGAACAAGCCATACAACTAAGGAGAAATATAAGAAATTACCCTGCAATGGCAGAAGGTAGGACAGGCCGAGCTCGCGGGGCTGCCCTGTCACAAGAGGCTGAGTTAGAGGGATGCAGCAGCAGCAGACGACAACTCTTAAAGGGGCCATGTCCATGAGCGGATTTTCATGGTGACAGGCCTCTGTGCTCTGAGCACCAGTGCCGATTTGGCTCCATGCAGGGGGCACCAGGGACTTACAGGGAGACATTATTAGAGTGAGGGCTGAGGTGAGACTAACTCTGTACAGAAGTACCAGCAGTATCCACTGT
>NW_011888909.1:4193632-4204135 GCF_000151845.1 Pteropus vampyrus
GTCATGATCTAGGGTTAGGCAGTGGTTTCTTAGATATGACACTAAAAGCACAAGTAATAATAGAAAAATAGATAAATTTGGCTTTTGCAATTCATATCTGATAAGGGACTTGTATCCAAAACATTCAAAGAACACTTACAACTCAATAATAAAAAGATAAATAACCCAAATAAAAATAGGCAAAGGGGGAGAGGGAAAAAAATGGCATAGATGACAGAGGCTCTCTTTATCCCTCTGGCAACCAAATCAAAGTTGTGACAGAACAAGAAGCAACAGCAAGGAAAAATCACCAGGGATCTAGATGAACAAGCCATACAACTAAGGAGAAATATAAGAAATTACCCTGCAATGGCAGAAGGTAGGACAGGCCGAGCTCGCGGGGCTGCCCTGTCACAAGAGGCTGAGTTAGAGGGATGCAGCAGCAGCAGACGACAACTCTTAAAGGGGCCATGTCCATGAGCGGATTTTCATGGTGACAGGCCTCTGTGCTCTGAGCACCAGTGCCGATTTGGCTCCATGCAGGGGGCACCAGGGACTTACAGGGAGACATTATTAGAGTGAGGGCTGAGGTGAGACTAACTCTGTACAGAAGTACCAGCAGTATCCACTGTTCCCTGTTGAGCCCTCCCCCATACCACTGTGCCAGACACAGCCTCGCCATAGCCAAGACATCATCAAACTGGATAACAGAGGTCATTCCACCCAGAGGATTCCCTGAAACCCCGCCTCCCCCAACTTGCAGCCCCACCCAAATCACATCCAAGTATATCCTCAGTAAGTCGAATGCTCCTTGGGGAGCAGCGCCTAGACCCACACTGGAGACAGCTGGCCTCGGTTTCTGGTGTGGCCTTTTGAGGCAACTATAAGCACAGCATCTGTGGGTTGCTTGCTGAATCTTAACAGGTAGCCCCAGAGCAGGACACAGGCTGGGGCTAAATTAGGCCTGCAGATGAATCCCTGTCAGGACTGTGCCACTGGACAATTACCTCATAAGACCAGGACACTTAGGAGCTTTGCTTAGTCCATAGAAATTGACACAGAAAGGCAGCCAAATGGGAAGATAAAGAAGCAGAAACCATATGAGAGAACAGAACAGAGATCCAAAACTAATGGAGTCAAGTAATCTAACAGATGCAGAGTTCAAAACACTGGTTATAAAGATGCTCAATGAACTTTTGGGAAGTGTAGATAAATTCAGTGAGAACTTCAACAAAGAGATAAAATCATAAAGGTGGAAATGGAACTTATAAAAGGGAACCAGTCAGAAATGAAGAACACATTATCTGAGATGAGAAATGTATTAAATGGAATAAACAAAGGAATAAACAAAGTGAATAAAGAAAAGGATCAAATGCCCTATCTAGAGGATGGGAAAGCCAAGGACACGCAATCAGAATGGCAAGAGATAAAATGCCGAGACTATAAAAATAATTTAAGGAGCATATGGAACACTATTAAGTGTTCTATATCCATCTAATCAGCGTAACTGAAGAAATTCAAGATGTTGAACAGCTGTTTGAAGAAATAATAATGGAAAACTTCCCTAACTTGGTGAAGGAAATGGACATAAAACCCCCAGGAAGCTCAGAGAATTCCAAAATCAGGGCTCCAAAGAGGCACACAACATGACATATCATAATTAAAATGCCAAAGATTAAATACAAAGAAAGAATATTAAAAGCAGCAAAAGAAAAACAGATAATTACTTATAAGGGAACACCCATAAGACTGGCAGCTGATTTCTCGAAAGAAACTATACAAGACAGAAGGGCTTGGCACAAAATATTCGACAGGATGAAGATCCAGGATCAACAACCAAGAATACTTTATCCAGCAAAGCTATCATTTAGAGTTGAAGGACAGACAAAGATCTTCCCAGACAAAAATAAGCTAAAAGAATTTATCACCACCAAGCCAGTATTACAGGAAATGTTGGAGGGACTTCTTTCAAAAGAAAAAAATACAAAAGACTCACTTCAGATTTAAAGACACACACAGACTAGAAGGAGATGGGAAAAGATATTGCTTTGATGGACCTAGAAAGTATTTAAGTCAGACAGAGAATGATAAACACTATATGATTTCACTAATATATAGAATCTAAGGAATGAAAAGAACAAACTAATCAAAAACAGACTCACAAATATAATGGACAATTTGGTGATGGACAGAGGGAAGGGAGGTTTTGGGGCCTGGGAGAATGGAATGAAGGGTTAAAGTAGTACAAATTAGCAGCTGATGTATGGTCAAGGGGATGGGGAGCACAGCATAGGGAATGCAGTTAGCATTAATACAATGGCTAGGTGGAGGGTCAAGGGAAGGAGGAAGCAATTAGGGGTTTATTTTACGAACTATATAGATACCTAACCAATGTACTGCATACTTAAAATTAATTAAAATAAATAATTTTTTTTTAAATGAGCAAAGGATCCAAATAGACATTTCTCCAAAGACACACAGTGGTCAATAAGCACACAAAGAGATACTCAACATCATTAGTTATCAGGAAAATACAAATCAAAACCACAATGAGATACTACTGCACACTCACTAGGATAGCTATAAAAAAATGAAAATAAAAATAAAAAACAGATAACAATTGTTGACTTGGGTGTTGAGAAATCAGAACTCTCATACATTGCTGATGGGAATCTAAAATGATGCAGCTGCCTTGGCAAACAGTCTGGCAGTTCCTCAAAATGCTAAACCTAGAGTTGTTATATGACCCAGCAATTTTACTCCTAAGTATATGCCCAAAAGAAATGAAAAGTCTGCACAGACTTGTACTTGAGTGTTAATAGCAGCATTATTCTGAATAATCAAAAACTGGGGGAAAACCCACATGTCTCTCAACTGGTGAATGGATGAACAAAATATGGCATATTCAAAGAATGGAACACTATTTCGTAATAAAAGGGAACAAAAAACTAATTCATGCTACCACATGAACGAACCTCAAAAATATTATGCTCAGAGAAAAAAAAGCCGGACACATAAAGAATGCATATTGTATGATTTCATTTACATTGAATTTCCAGAAAAGGCAAATGTATAGACAGAAACTAAATCAGTGGTTGCATACAACTAAGAATGAGAATGAGGAGTGAATGTAAATGAGCCTGATGTTTCTTTTGGGGTGATGGGAATGTTCTAAAATTAGATTGTGGCAATGGTTGCACAATTTTGTAAATACACTAAACATCATTTAATTATACTTTTAAAACAAGTGGATTTTGTTATGTAAATTACATTTCAATAAAGCTATCTTTACAAAGTGGATAGGCTCTGTATAATTGCAAAACCAACTGAAAAGCCCAGCACCAGTGGACCTTATTCTTTCATCGATTCTTACAAAAAATGCTGCTTCACCTACATTCTTAATAGTTCATGGAATTATATTTAAAAACATATATATCAATGACTTTGAGTTAAAAAGTGATTTAGGTCCCTATATACCATGACCCTTCCCATCTTGCTCTTCCTGTGAGGTATTCATCTTCCCTCCACCCAAATCTCTGAGCCAGGCCACAGTAGTGCTGAAGGAAGGACCAAGAACTCTTTGTGGCTTTGCTCAAGCCAGTGAACCTGTTTGAATTCAGTTTCCCTAACTGTAAAATAGGACCAGTCATCCTGCTCTGCTGTCCCTGTGAGACCTTTCACTACATCCCCCTCTTCTTAACTCCATAGCCCTCACCTGTATTTTGGTGTTCATTAAACATGGTCTTATTACATAAAAAAACAAACAAACAAACAAATAAAAAGTGATTCAGAAGAGCGAATTCTGAAAGTGTAGAAGTATTAGTCATTCTTTAGTCTGGTGGTTCTCAAAGTGTGGCTCCTGGACCAGCAGTGTCACCTTTACTAGAACTTGTTACAGTGCAAATTCTTGGACTCCACTGAATCAGAAACTATAGGAGTAGGGCCTAGCAATCTATTATTTAACAAATGCTCCATATGATTCTGATGCATGCTCAAGTTTGAGAATGAATGCCTTCTCCAATTGTTTCACTTATATTTTTCTTTTCATGGATGTATAAAAGTAAGATAGGATTAAAAACATTTTTAAAACTCTAAAAAATCTTTATGTAAGCATAAAAAATAAAAATAAGAATTCTAAATCTTAGGAAAGCATTACGTCATCATTTCAATACTGCTACCTGAAGAGATGATTGATCTGACAATCAGCGAAATCTTGGGCGATTGAAATCTGTGGCCAGGATCCTGCAGTTGGCACATACAAGGGACAGGACAGGACTACTGCCTAGACCAACATTGAGGTTGTACCTGAATTTGTGCCCTCTCTCCCTTTGCTTGCCATTCTTCACTGTGGGCTTGAGGCTTCTCTGGAGCTTCACTGAGCATAAGGGCTCCCCCATCTTAGCATCTCTCAGACTAAGGCTGCAGAAGCCTGCAGCGATTACTCAACATCTCTGGTCAACTAAGGTTTCTCTCTACCCCTAAATTTCCTCCTAATGTACACACCTCCTTGTTCTTCTTTATGCTCATTTCAAAGTAAGTTTATGGAGTGGGAAAGGCAAATAGGGGTTCAATTCGACATCTTAAATAAGAATGTCATACTTTTCAAGAAATAAATGGTTTTGATGCTATACAAAAAAAGAAAAACTAAGACTCTGATATCAAAATCTGAAGAAAAAAAAAGAAGAAGAAGGAAACCCCTATCCAAACCTTATTGATAAATGTAGAATAAAAATTAATGGCAAACCAAATTTAACGATGCATTAAGAGTCATGGCACCTGGAGTTTACCCCAAGAACGCAAGACAGTTGAATATTAAGATATCTAATATTATGAAAAGTCACACAAACTAGGTCCAATAAGAAAAATGTCACAATTTCAGAGAAGCCTCAAAAGATCTATGCTTTTTAATACTTAATCTTGATAAAACAAAATAACTAAAACTAAAAGAATTCTTTAGCATGACAAAGGTTTTATATCTTAATTCAACAGCCAATAGTATAATTTATAGTATAGAACACTTTTGACTGGGTCATTTCCATAAAATCAAGAGTAGTAGTACAAGGATGCCAGCTAGCATGATTGCAATTTTACAGTGTCATAAAAGTTCTGACTGATGCAAAAAGATTCAAAACAGACACAAAGGAGTAAACATTAACACATATTGTTAAATACCTAAAAAATTCAAATGTGTCAAAATCAAACTCTGAAAATTAACAAGAAAATTTAATGAACAGAGGAAAACGTTAATAAGTTTACCCTTTAGAAAAAGCAGAAGTGGGAGAGAATCTATTCAAAATAACAGGAAAAGATCTCAAATAAACCTAACAAGAAATTTCTCTGAGATTTTTGACAGTGTTGAAATTGAATTTATTTTTGATGTAGAATTGTCTTTAAAGGTTTTATTCTGACTAAAAAGTGTTGTGAATACTCTTAAAAAAGTCAAAGTTCTACAAGACTGTCCCCTCTTCCCATGTCAAATTCTCTGACATGTGGCTGCTTCTTGGCTTTTTGGTTTTCGATATTTTAATGGACTTCCCACTATAGAAGATGAGGATTTGTTCTTTCATGCTCTGTCCCCAGGACCCCCACATGCCTGTGTCACCCCCATGTTCACAATGTGTTAATATTATGCTTGGGGGTAAATCACCATTCTGTTTATGCAGGTTTTCCCTGTCATATATTATGAACCCTTGTCCTTTTAGAAACAACTTCTGTTCCCCCTGGAATTAATACATTTCTTGGTTTTTCAATTGCACATTGAAAAAAAAAATAGTACACTTTATTTCTTAGAGAAATTTTAGGCTCATAGAAAAATTAAGCTGAAAGTACAGAGAGTTCCCATGTATCCTGTCTCTGCCTACACACAGTTTCTAGATTTTAACATCTTGCATTACTGTGGTACATTTGTTACAATCAATGAGCCAATAGTGATACTTTAGTACTAACTAAATTCTCTGGTTTGCATTAGAGTTCATTCTTCGCATTGTATATTCTATGGGTTTCGACAAATGTACAATGACATGCATCCACCATTTTGATACCTTATAGAGTAGTTTCACTGCCCTGAAAATTCTCTGTGCTCCACCTCTTCATCCCTTTCTCCCTCCTTCCATTCCCCCAGAACCCCTGGCAACCACTGATCTTTCTACTGTCCCACCGTACTTTGCTATATACTTAGCATTAATTCAAAACTAAATGTTCCTTCATTATCTGAAACTCCTCTGCTCATATTATGATAAAACAAATATTTGCCAATTTCTTATTCTTGAAAAATTTTCTGGGTGTCTTCTGACCTGCTCCTCTGGGGACCTGTTTCCCCCCTATCCCTGGTGCCAGGTGCCAGTGTGGGATCCCCTGTTTCCTGGGTCCCAGGTCTTTCTGTTTCTTGTTTTCCTCCCTCATTTTGTTGGAGTGCACTCTCTGGTAGCCCTATGAAAAAGGGTGCTGGGGTAGGGGGCATATTTTGAGAACCTTGCATGTCTGAAAATATCTTTATTCACTCTTCACTTTAATTGAGTCTCGTGAAAAGCATGATTGTTATTTTACAGTGTTGTGGAAGTTCTGACTGATACAAAAAGACACAGATTCAAAATGTATAACAATAGTAAATAAGATAATAAATAGTTGTACATATTATACATCTAAAAGTGCGTATGTGTCTAAAATAAATCTTGCTCTGAAATTTGATGTTGGGAGTTGTTATAGACTAAATTGCGTTTCCCCAAAAGTAATATGTTGAAACCCTAACCACCACGACCACCAACACACCATCCCCATCCCACCCATCCCTACTCAATGTGACCATATTGAAGAAATGGCCTTTAAGGAAGTAATTAGGGTTAAATGAGGTCATATAAGGGTGGGGCCCCAATCTGATAGGACTGGTATCATTATGAGAAAAGGAAGAGACCCAGGAGATCTCTCTTTTCTTTGTGCATGCACAGAGAAAAGGCCATAAAAGGACACAGTAAGCATCTGTTGATAAATTAATGAATAAATGTCCATATTGTGGGTCTATTTTCATTTGTATCTTCAGTTCTAAGAAAAGTTCTGGAACTGTTTCTTTCATTATATACACCCTTCTTTTTCTCTGCTCTATCTCTAGAACTTCCATTATTTGGATGTTAGATTTTTTGAGTAGTCCTTGAATTTTCTTATCTTTTCTCTACTGTTTCTATTTCTTTTTGCTCTACTTTATATTTCTTAATTTTATCTTTTAAACATTCTATATTGAATTTGTCATGTCTCTGTCTTGCCTTTAATTTCTAAGTGCTACTTTTTGTTCTGGATGTTCCTTTTGTGTGTGTGTGTGTATGTTTGTGTGTTTGTGTGTAGCATCCTGTTCTGTTCTTGCTTAATGAACATATTATGCTCTCTTCTCTGAGATTATTAATGATTATTCTTCATAAAGTTTTCTTGTTCCTGAATTGTCTCTGTTTCCATCTAGGTATGGTTGTTTGTTTTTCTGGGCCATTTTGTTGGAGATAACTTAGTGTCAAGATCTTTAAGTCTTTTCTCTGAACTTGTCAGGATCATCTGCAGAAGTTGTCTGCAATACTAGGACATATTAAGGGAAGAGGATTGGACGTAGGTCTCTGCATTCAGAATATAAATCTTCATTTTTTTTCAATACAGTTCACTTGCCTTCTATTGGGCTTGTTTGCCCCATTCGCCAAAGCCCACACCCACTTCTCAGATAACAAACCTCTGTTCTGCTATCAGGTTAGAGGAAGGAAATTTCAGGCTGCACAGCAGGGTTGTAATGAGGAGCTGAGGATCCAACTTTTTTTTTCTACTTTCTATTTTAAAATAATTTTAGACTCACATCAAAGTTATTAAAATAGCATCAAGAGTTGTTGTATATACTTCATTAATTTTCCCCCCTGATATTAACATCTTACATAACCATACTACAATGATCAAAACCAGGATAGTGACATTGATACAATACTATCAACTAACCTTTAGACCTCAATTAGATTTTACCAGTTTTATATGCACTCAGGTGTTTTTTTCTTTTTTTTCATGTTTAGTTGTATGAATTTTGTAATATGTATATATTTCTGTAACCACCAACATAATCCGGATATAGAAAAGTTCCATCACATCAAAAAGCTCCCTCTAAGGTCACACCTTCTCCTAACCTTGGAAACACTACTCTGTTCTCCAACACTATGATGTTGTCATTTTATGATATTATACAATTTATCGTATGTATCAATAGTTCCTTCCATATTCTTACCATGTAATTCCATTCCATTGATGTACCATTGTCCATTTAACCATTCATCTATCGAAGGACATTTGCGTTCCATATAGGTTTTGGCAACTACAAAGAAAAAGCTTCTATAAATATGTAAATATTCACACAGGTTTTTGTGTGAATGTTTCATTTCTCTTGGGAGTGAAATTGCTAGGTCATGCAGTAAGCATCTATTTAACTTTTAAAGAAACTGACAAACTGTTTCCCTGAGTGGCTATGTCATTTTGCATTCCAACCAACAATGTATAAGAGTTCCAGTCTATATTCTCATCATCAGTTGGTTTTATCAGTATTTTTCATTTTAGCTATTTCTAATAGATATGTGGTGGTATCTCATCAAGGCTTTAATTTCCCCAGTGGCTAATGATATTGAATGTTTTCATGTGCTTATTTTTTATCCTTATATCTTTTTTGGTAAAATGTCTATTCCAGGCCTTTACCCATTTTAAAATTGGATTGTTTTCTTACTGTTGAGTTTAGAGAAGACTATATATACAGGATGCAAGTCTGTTGCATATTTGATATGCAAATATTTTTTCTAGTCTGTAGCTTTCTTCCCATTCTTTTAACATCATTTCCACAGAGCAAAAGTTTTGATTTTGATGAAGTCCAATTTATCTTTTTTTATTATTGATTGTGCCTTGTGTGTCATGTCTAAGAAATTCAAATACTCTCAGGTTACCAAGATTTCTCTTATGTTTTCCTCCAAAAGTTTTACTTTTTACGTTTAGATCTGTGATTGATTTTGAACACATATTTTGTAAAGGGTGTGGGGAGCAGGATGATGTTTGTTTTTTTGTTAATGAACATCCAATTGTTTAAACACCATTTGTTAAAAATGATTCTTTCTCCATTGAATTGCTTTTGTATCTTGATCAAAATTCAGTTGGCTATATTTGCGTGGGTTTATTCTATTGGTATGTTTTCTATCCCTCTGGCAATACCATATGGTCTTGATTACTGTAACTCTCTAGTAATTCTTACAAATGGATAATGTGAGTCCTCTAATTTTATTTTTCTGTTTTCAAAATTTTTTAGCTATTCTAGTTCCTTTTGGCTTTACATATAAGTTTTAGAATCAACTTACCTATACAAGAAATTCCTCCTGGAATTTTGATAGAAACTGCATTAATACTTACCTGTAGTTAGCCAAACTGCAAGGTTTGAAAGCAAAATCCTTCAAACTACTGTCTGCTCAAGACTTCTGAAACCACCTGCGGGTTTGGGGTTTCCCGAAACCACCCTCAGGTTTAATAATCAGCAAGGAAGATTCCCAGACGTCATTGAAGAATTATATTTATGGTCAAAATTATTAGAAGGAAGGGATACAAATTAGAACCAGCCAAAGGAAGAAACACATAGGGCAGAGTCCGGGGTTGGTTTTCCTCTCCTCATGAAGCCAAAGAGGGTGTATGTCTTCTGAGCCATGATGTATGACAACACACACAAACAATTGCCAACCATGGAAATCCACTCAAGCTTTGTGTCCGGAGTTTTTATTGAGATTTTATTATGTAGGCATGATTGATTGATTCATTTCTCATGTAATTTTATTCAATTTCCAGCCCTGCCCCATCTTATTCCCTGGATATTGGATCCATATTACATGATCCAAAGAGCCTACTGTTAAGAAACTCATTACTATAAACTATTAGGTGTGCCTAGAGGGGCTCAATATACATATCAAAGACACTTGGGAAATGTCAAAGGTTTATAAGTGAGCCAGGGACAATGGCCAGGCCTCTATTTGGAAGAGACCAAATTCCTTATTACATACACTATAGATGAATTTGGGTACAATTAATATTTTTACCATGTTGCGTCTTCCAATTCATAAACACAGGATATCTCTACATTTATTTATACCTACTTTGATTTCTTTATTTTTATTTTTCAATTACAGTTGACATATAATATTCTATTAGTCTCAGGTGTATAACATGCTGATGAGACATTTATATGATTTGCAAAGTGGTCATCCATATAGGTCTAGTACCCAGCTGGCACCTTGCATAGTTATTATAATATCATTTACTGTATTCCCTAGGCTGTACTTTACGTACCCATGACATGACTGGTAATTTGTACATCTTAATCCCTTCCCCTTTTTCACTCACACTGCCAACCCCCACCACAACTCTCAATTTGTCCTCTGTATCTATGAGTTTGTCTGTTTTATTCATTCATTTATTTTATTTTTTATATTCTACATACAAGTGAAATTATATGGTATTTGTTTTTCTCTGTCTGACTTATTTCCA
>NW_011888909.1:4204185-4207147 GCF_000151845.1 Pteropus vampyrus
TTACGTTTAGATCTGTGATTGATTTTGAACACATATTTTGTAAAGGGTGTGGGGAGCAGGATGATGTTTGTTTTTTTGTTAATGAACATCCAATTGTTTAAACACCATTTGTTAAAAATGATTCTTTCTCCATTGAATTGCTTTTGTATCTTGATCAAAATTCAGTTGGCTATATTTGCGTGGGTTTATTCTATTGGTATGTTTTCTATCCCTCTGGCAATACCATATGGTCTTGATTACTGTAACTCTCTAGTAATTCTTACAAATGGATAATGTGAGTCCTCTAATTTTATTTTTCTGTTTTCAAAATTTTTTAGCTATTCTAGTTCCTTTTGGCTTTACATATAAGTTTTAGAATCAACTTACCTATACAAGAAATTCCTCCTGGAATTTTGATAGAAACTGCATTAATACTTACCTGTAGTTAGCCAAACTGCAAGGTTTGAAAGCAAAATCCTTCAAACTACTGTCTGCTCAAGACTTCTGAAACCACCTGCGGGTTTGGGGTTTCCCGAAACCACCCTCAGGTTTAATAATCAGCAAGGAAGATTCCCAGACGTCATTGAAGAATTATATTTATGGTCAAAATTATTAGAAGGAAGGGATACAAATTAGAACCAGCCAAAGGAAGAAACACATAGGGCAGAGTCCGGGGTTGGTTTTCCTCTCCTCATGAAGCCAAAGAGGGTGTATGTCTTCTGAGCCATGATGTATGACAACACACACAAACAATTGCCAACCATGGAAATCCACTCAAGCTTTGTGTCCGGAGTTTTTATTGAGATTTTATTATGTAGGCATGATTGATTGATTCATTTCTCATGTAATTTTATTCAATTTCCAGCCCTGCCCCATCTTATTCCCTGGATATTGGATCCATATTACATGATCCAAAGAGCCTACTGTTAAGAAACTCATTACTATAAACTATTAGGTGTGCCTAGAGGGGCTCAATATACATATCAAAGACACTTGGGAAATGTCAAAGGTTTATAAGTGAGCCAGGGACAATGGCCAGGCCTCTATTTGGAAGAGACCAAATTCCTTATTACATACACTATAGATGAATTTGGGTACAATTAATATTTTTACCATGTTGCGTCTTCCAATTCATAAACACAGGATATCTCTACATTTATTTATACCTACTTTGATTTCTTTATTTTTATTTTTCAATTACAGTTGACATATAATATTCTATTAGTCTCAGGTGTATAACATGCTGATGAGACATTTATATGATTTGCAAAGTGGTCATCCATATAGGTCTAGTACCCAGCTGGCACCTTGCATAGTTATTATAATATCATTTACTGTATTCCCTAGGCTGTACTTTACGTACCCATGACATGACTGGTAATTTGTACATCTTAATCCCTTCCCCTTTTTCACTCACACTGCCAACCCCCACCACAACTCTCAATTTGTCCTCTGTATCTATGAGTTTGTCTGTTTTATTCATTCATTTATTTTATTTTTTATATTCTACATACAAGTGAAATTATATGGTATTTGTTTTTCTCTGTCTGACTTATTTCCATCTAATTTGCCACAAATGGCAAGATTTCATCTTTATTATGGCTGAATAATATTCCATTGTATGTATGTACCACATCTTCTTTATCCGTTTGTCTATCCATAGACATCTAGGTTGCTTCCATATCTTGGCTATTGTAAATAATGCAATAAGCATAGAAGCACATATGTCTTTCCAAATTAGTGTTTCGGATTTCTTCTAATAAATACCCAGAAATGAAATTGCTGGGTCATGTGCTAGTTCTATTTTTAATTTTTTGAGGAACTTTCATACTGTTTTCCATAACAGCTTCACCAGATTATAATCCCACCAACAGTATGAGGGTTCCCTTTTCTCCACGTCCTCACCAACACTTGTTGCTTGTTGATTTATTGACCAGCAGGGTTCTGCCAGGGGTGAGGTGATATCTTACTGTGGTTTTAGTTTGTATTCCCCTGATGATTAGTGATGCTGAACATATTTTCATGTCTCTGTTGGGAATCTGTATGTCCTTCATAAAGAAATGTCTATTCAGGTATTCTGCCCATTTTTTAATTGTTTGGGGGGGAAGTTGGTGTTAATTTGTATGAGCTCCTTATTTATTTTGGATATTAACTCCTTATGTATCAGTGGTAAATATCTTCTCCCATTCAGTAGGCTGTCTTTTCATTTGTTGATGGTTTCCTTTGTTGTGCAAAAACTCTTTAGTTTGAGGTAATCACATTGATTTATTTTTTCTTTTGCTTCCCTTGTCTGAAAAGACATATCCAAATAATATTAGTAACAGTGATGTCAAAGACTTTACTGCTTGTATTTATTTCTAGGAGTTTTATAGTTTCAGTACTCACATTTAAGTCTTTAGTCCATTTTGAGTTTATTCTAGTAGATGGTGTAAGAAAGTGATCCAATATCATTCTTTTGTATGTGTCTGTCCAGTTCTTCCAACACCATTTATTGAAGAGAGTATCATTAGCAAATTGTATATTTTTGCCTCCTTTGTCACAGATTAATTTACTGTATAGGCATGGATTTATCTCTGGATTCTCTACTGTTACATTGATCTATGTGTCTGTTTTTATGCCAGTACTATGTTGTTTTAATTACTATAGATTTGTAGTATAGTTCAATATCAGGTAGCCTGATACCTCCAACTTTATTCTTCTTTCTCAAAATTGTTGTGGTTATTTGGGGTCTATTGTGGTTCCATATAAGTTTTAGGATTATTTGTCATAGTTCTGTGAAGAATGCAATTGGTATTTTGACAGGGATTATGTTGTTTTGGGTAGTATGGACATTTTAACAAAGTTAATTCTTCCTATCTATGAGCATAATGTATCCTTCCATTTAGTTGTATCTTCTTCAATTTATTTCTTCAATATCTTACAGTTTTCCAAGTAATGGTATAGAATTAACTCAGAACATAACCCCTCCAGGTACTCAGAAGGC
>NW_011888909.1:4208357-4211120 GCF_000151845.1 Pteropus vampyrus
GGTAGTATGGACATTTTAACAAAGTTAATTCTTCCTATCTATGAGCATAATGTATCCTTCCATTTAGTTGTATCTTCTTCAATTTATTTCTTCAATATCTTACAGTTTTCCAAGTAATGGTATAGAATTAACTCAGAACATAACCCCTCCAGGTACTCAGAAGGCAGATGGCTGCCTGGCTTGCAGTCATAAGAAAGGCAATGCTCAAAGAGTTCTGGGCAGTGCCTGCTCCCAAGGATGTTTTCTGCTGCTTCTGTGGACATTATCTGCTTGCTCAGCTCAAGAAATCGGCTGGTCCGCTGTTCTTATAGACATTATCTGCTTCTATAACTAAGCAGCACATTTCGCTCCAATCTGTCTGAGAAGGCGGCTGCTTCCCCAGAGAGGCAATTCCTCTCCTTCTGCTTGTATATAAGTACATTAGTCGCCCTTGGCCAAGTGCCTTTTCCTGCAGCTCCGAAGCTCCAGCTGGCCCCTACTGAAGCTTCCCTGCCTCATGAAAAATAAATGGCATGTCTCACCTCTCTGGTCCTTCTGGTAGATTTTTTCCAGAATATCCAAAGCCCAGGTGCAAGTTCTAGGTCTGAGGCTCCTGCATTACAAATGGTCTTTTACCTCCTTGATTAAATTTATTCCTAGGCATTTTATTTATTTGTTTGTTTGTTTTGATGTAATTATAAATGAGATTGGTTTCTTAATTTCTCTTTCTTATAGTTCATGTATAAAAATGCAACCAATTTTTGAATATTATGTATCCTGCTACTTAACTGAAATAAGGCCACCATCCATGGCTTCTAACAGTTTTTTAGTGAATTCTTTAAGATTCTTTGTACATAGTATTATGCTATCTGAAATACTGACAATTTTACTTCTTCTTTTCCAATTCAGATGCCTTTTATTTCATTTTTCTTGTCTGATTGCTATAGTTAAGAATTCCAACACTATTTTGAATAATCGTAGTGAAAGTTGATATCATTGCCTTGCTCCAGATCTTAAAGAAAAAATTTTCAATTTTTCACCATGGAGAATGAAGTTAGCTGTGGGTTTGTCATACATTGCCATGATTACATTGAGATATGTTCTCTCTCCACTTTGCTGAGAGTTTTTATCATAAATGGATGTTGGATTTTGTCAAATGCTTTTTCTGTATCTATTGACATGATCATATGATTTTTATCTATTACTTTGTTTATGCGGTATATCATGTTAATTAATTTGTGCATATTGAACCCCCTTGCATCCTGGGAATAAATCCCATTTGATCATGGTGTGTGATCTTTTTAATATATTGCTGAATTTGGTTTGCTAATATTTTGTTGAGAATTTTTACATCTATGTTCATCAGGAATATTGGCCTATAATTTTGCTTTTTCAGTAGTGTGTGCATCCGGTTTTGGTATCAGGATAATTCTGGCCTCGTAAAATGAGTATAAGGGGACTTTTTCTAACAACTTTTGGAATAGTTTGAGAAGAATAGATATTAATTCTTTGAATGTTTGGTAAAATTCACTTGTGAAACCATCCCAGAATTTTTGTTTGTTGGGAGGTTTTTTAATTATTATTACCGTTTCGATTTTGTAAGTAGATATCAGTCTGTTCAGATTTTCTGTTTATTCATAATTCGTTCTTAGAAGACTGTACCTTTCTAGAAATTTATTTATTTCTTCCAGGTTGTCCAACTTGTTGGCATATAATATTTTCTTATAATCTTTTGTATATCTGTGGTGTTGATTGTCACTTCTCCTGTTTTATTTCTGAGTTTATTTATTTAGGCCCTCTTTTTTTTCTTAATGAGTCGGATTAAAGATTTATCAATTTTGTTTACCTTTTCAAAGAGTCAGCTCTTGGTTTCATTGATCTTTTCCATTTTTTTTTAGACTCTATTCAGTTTATTTCCACTCTGATCTTTATTATTTCTCTTCTTCTACTCACTTTGGGCTTTGCTTGTTCTTCTTTTTCTAATTCCTTTAGGTGTAAGTTTAGACTATTTTTCTGAGATTTTTCTTGCTTCTTGAGGTTGGCCTGTATTGCTATAAATTTTCCCCTTTGAACTGCTTTGGTAGTGTCCTATAGATTTTGGGTCATTGTGTTTTCATTTTCATTTGTTTCAAGGTATCTTTGGATTTTTTCACCTTGATCTTGTTGTTACCCCCATTTATTGTTTAGTAGCATGTTATTTAGCCTCCAAAGAAGACAAATGGCCAAGAGAAACATGAAAAGATACTCAACATCATTAATCATCAGGGAAATACAAATTGAAACCGCAATGAAATATCACCTCACATATGGCAGAATAGCTATCATCAATAAATCAACAGACAACAAGTGTTAACAAGGATATAGAGAAAGGAGAACCCTCATGCACTATTGGTGGGACTGCAAATTGGTGCAGCTATTATGGAAAACAGTATGGAGATTCTTTGGAAAATTAAAAATAGAATTACCATATTACCTACCAATCTCACTTTTGGGTATTTATCCAAAGAAATCCAAAACACTAATTCAAAAATATATATGCATTCTTACGTTCATTGCAGCATTATTTACAATTGCCTAGATATGGAACCTAAGTTTCCATTGATAAAAGAATGGATAAAGAATTGGTAGATATATAGAAAGGAATATTACTCAGCCAGAAAAAGAATGAAATCTTGACTTTTGCAACAACATGAATGGACGTAGAGGGTATTATGCTAAGTGAAATAAGTCAGACTGGAAAAGACAAATACCACATAATTTCACTTATATGTGAAATCTAAAAAA
>NW_011888909.1:4211387-4212344 GCF_000151845.1 Pteropus vampyrus
ATTTAACTCTACTATAATCAGAGATGCTTCTTTGTATAACTTGCATCTTTTAAAATTTATCAAGACTAAAGATGGTGGAATAGATAAATGCTGTGTTAACCTCATCCCATGACCGCATCAAAATTAAAGCTAAACTACAGAAAAACCATCACTGAGAATCACCTGAAATCTAGCTGACCTGAACTCCTATAACTAAGGATATAGAGAAGAGGTCATGTTGAGACTGGTAGGAGGGGCAGAGATGAGAACGGGCAAGTCCCGCACTCACTGTGCAAAGGTTAAGAATCAGGAATGATTATCTTGGCTGTGGAGGGCCTCCTGAAGAGCAAGCAGTTCCAGCCCCAAACAAGGCTCCCCAGCCCAGGGCTCCAGTCCCAGGAAGAGAAGTCTCCATAACATCCAGCAGTGAAAACCAGCAGGGACTGTGACTGAATGAGATTGAGTAATGTTGGAGTCCCAGGCATTCCTCTGAAAGGAATGCATGGACTTACTCACTGACAGACTCACCTGTTCTAGGCTCCAGAACTGGAGCTGCAGCTGGAAAAGTGTCAGGAATTTAAAGGGACGAACTGAATTGTCTGGCTTCAGGGGAACGGCTGGCGGGACTTTCTCTCAGACGGAAGTGCTGGCAGAAGCCATTGTTCCTTTGTTGAGCCCTCCCCACATCAAGCCTGCAAGTGCAGGTGGGTGCCATATTTGAGTCTCCATCACTAACTAATCTCCATCAATCAATACCATTTGCCCCACCCTGATGATTCCCTGAAACCCTGCCATACCAAACTTGCAGGCCCACCCAAGCAGCTTCCAGTGGCTATTCCATATAAATGTCTGTCTTATCTCATGCTGCAGACTTTTAAAAAATTTCTCAAATGTTGTAAACCCCAAATAAGTAGCATCTGGCTTTGTCATATTCCATACCTTTTTCTAAGCATCCCCAAGCCTGGCACTAGCAGCTGC
>NW_011888909.1:4212394-4214531 GCF_000151845.1 Pteropus vampyrus
GTCTGTCTTATCTCATGCTGCAGACTTTTAAAAAATTTCTCAAATGTTGTAAACCCCAAATAAGTAGCATCTGGCTTTGTCATATTCCATACCTTTTTCTAAGCATCCCCAAGCCTGGCACTAGCAGCTGCTGGCCTCAGTTTACAGCTTAGCCTCTCGGGCACCTCCAAGTCCAGGACAAAGGGCAACCATCTGCAGATCACTTTGTAGCTCATACCAAGTGGTCCTGGGCAGGGCATAGAAAGCAGCTGACCTTCTGCCACAGCCTGCACCACAGTCCCTCCCAAGAGACCCCAGAACCAACATATATGGTGGCCAGCTTCAGACCACATCAGAGCACCATCCAATCACCTCCACAAATAACACATTAAAGGGCAGATCTGGTAGGCACCAGAGCCCCACTAAAGTAAATCCTGCTTTGTAGGGTCAACTCCTGCACAACAGGCCAGTCATGGCCAGTTCTCATACCAGTTTACCTGAGGGACAAACCTTTCCAGTGATGTGCCAACAGCAATTAAGACTCAACTACAACAGGAGGGCAGTTCTCATACCAGTTTACCTGAGGGTCAAACCCTTCCAGTGATGCGCCAACAGCAATTAAGACTCAACTACAACTACAACACAAGGGACACAGGTGGAGGTTATCAGAGAGACTGCACCACTTAGCCCCACAGGACGCTTAATACATAAAGCCACTCTATCAAAATCAAGAAATGTATTAGATCTACATAAATACATAGAAACAAACTCAGGGAGGCAGACATGATGGGAAACAAAGAAACACATCCCAAATGAAATAACAGAACAAAACTCTAGGAAAAGAACTAAAAGAAATGGAGACAAGCAATCTACTAGATGCAAAGTTCAAAACACTGGTTATAAGAATGCTAATGATCTCAGTGAGAACTTCAACAAAGAGGCAGAAAATATAAAAATGGAAATAGAAAACATAAAGGGTCCAGTCAGAAATGTAGAATACAGTAACTGAAATGAAGAATACACTAGAAGAAATTAACATTAGATTAGATGATTTGGAAGATAAGATGGCAGAAAACACCCAATCATAACAGCAAAAAGAAAGAAGAATCCCCCCAAAATAAGAATAGTTCAATAGGCTTTTGGAAAAACATTAAGCGTACCAACATTAGCATCATAGGGTACCAGGAGAAGAAAGAAAGCCAGGAATTAAAAACCTTTCTCAAGAAATAATCACAGAAAATTTCCCTACCTTGTGAAAGAAATAGACATACAAGCCCAGGAAGCGTGCAGAGAGTACAAAACAAGAAGAACCCAAAGAGGCCCACACCAAGACACGTCATAATTAAAATGCCAAAGTTTAAAGAGGAAAAAAAATCTTAAAAGCAGCAAGAGAGAAGCAGTTATCTACAGGAGAGTTCCCATAAGACTGTCAGCTGATTTCTCGACAGACACTTTATAGGCCAAAAGAGACTGGCACAAAATATTCAAAGATGATGAAAAACAAAGACCTACAACCAAGATTACTCTATTCAGCAACGCTATCGTTTAGAATTGAAGAACAGATAAAGTACTTTCCGGACAAGAAAAAGTTAAAGGTGTTCACCACCATCAAATCATTATTACAGGAAACTTTAAAGGGATTTCTTTGAGAGGAAGAAAAAGAAAAAAAAACAACAATATAAATAATGAAGTGGCACTAACTATATATCTGTTAACAATTACTTTAAATGTAAATGGATTAAATGTCCCAATCAAAATAAATAGGATGGCTGAAAGGATTTAAAAACAACACCCTACACAGGCTGCCTACGAGCAACTCACTACAAATCAAAAGACATACAGAGACTAAAAGCAAAGAGATAGAAAAAGATATTTTATGAAAACAGGAACAACAACAAAAAAGCTGAGGGACTTTAAAACAAAGGCTATATGACAAGAGACTTTATGAGACAAAGAAGACCCAGCATTCTCGCTTCTGGGTATTTATCTTAAGAAAGCCAAAACACTAATTTGAAAAGACATATGTATTCATATATTTTTTGCAGCATTATTTACAATAGCCAAGATATGGAAGCAACTTAAGTGTCCAGCAGTAGATGAATAGATAAAGAAGTGGTACATATAAACAGTGGATTATTACTCAGCCATAAAAAAGAAT
>NW_011888909.1:4215491-4243715 GCF_000151845.1 Pteropus vampyrus
GTCATATCCCAATGATTTATTGTTATTTGTGTAAATAGATATATAAGCTTTTGGGGTCTAACAGCTTCTCCAAATCTTTATTTTCTTTCTTAAAACTCTCATCTACATGTAAAAATATTAAATAAATCTGTATGTTTTTCTCCTGTTAATTTTTCTCATGTCAGTTTCATTCTTGGGCCAGCCACAGAAACTAAAAGAGTAGAAGTTTTTCCTCCTCTATACTGTTGTTGGATGGCGTGTTCTATAAATTTCAATTAAGTCAAGTTGATAGACAGTGTTGTTTAAGTTCTCCTACGTCCTTACTGATTTTCTGTCTACTTTTTTATCAGTTATTGAGAGAATTGTTAAATAATCAACTGTAATTTTTGTTATAGCCATATCTGCCTGCATTGCTTTTAATTCCATATATTTCAAAGCTCTCATTTTAGATTTACAAATGTTTAGGATTATTGTGTCCACTAAATTTATTGAGCTCTTAATTATTGTGAAATGACCTTTTTATCTCTGGTAATATTCTTTGTTTTAGCATTTTATTTTATTATATTATTAGTTTCAAGTATACAGTACACTGGTTAGACATTAATTTAATATAGTTTATGAAATGACCCCCCTGATTACTTTATCTCACTTCTGGCTCTACATATAGCCATTACATTACTGCTGACTACATTCCCTATGCCGTACTCCCCATCTCCATGACCATCTATGAGCTACTAATTTGTACTTCATTAACCTTTTACTCCTTTCTCTCAGCCCCCTAACGCCCCTCCCCTCTGGCCATCACCAGATTGTCCTCTATATTTGTGAGTCTGTTTTCGATTAGTTCTTTCTGTTCCTTAGATTCCACATATAAGTGAAATCATATGGTATTTCTCTTTCTCTGACTGACTTATTTTGCTCAGCATAATAACCTCTAGGTGCATCTATGTCATGCAAATGGTAAAAATGGGTTTCATTTTTTTATAGCTGAGTAATATTCCATTGTATATATGAACCATAACTTCTTTATCCAATCATCTGTTGATGGACACTTAGGTTGCTGCCATATCTTAGCTATTGTACATAGTGCTGCAGTAAACATAGGGGTGCATAAATCTTTTTTAATTAATGTTTTGATTTTCTTTGGATAAATATTCAGAAGTCAAAAGGTAGATTCATTTTTAATTTTTTGAGGAAACTCCAGACTGTTTTCCACAGTGACTGTACCAATTTGCAATCTCACCAACAGTGTATGAGGGTTCCCTTTTCTCCGCATCCTCACCAACACTTGTTTTTTGATTTATTGATGATAGCCATTCTGTGAGGTGATATCTCATTGTGGTTTTAATGTTCATCTCTCTGACAATTAGTGACCTTGAGCATCTTTTCTTATGTCTGTTGACCATTTATATTTCCTCTTTGGAGAAATATCTATTCAGGTCTTCTGTCCATTTTTAATTGAGTTGTTTTTTGTTTTTGTTGTGAGTTGTATGAGTTCTTTATATATTTTTGGATATTAAACTCCATATCAGATGTATCATAAGCAAATATCTTCTCCCATTCAGTAGATCGTCTAAGATGAAAAATATAGTGGATAGGGTTAATGGCTGATTAGACCTAGCAGAAGAAAAGAAAACTTAAATATTTAACAAGAGGAATTGTCCAAAATTAAGCACACAGAAAAAAAATTTTTTTTAATTAAAAAAAGCCTCAGTGAGCTGTGGGACAACTTCAAGTGACTAATATACATATAATTGTAGGAGATGAGACAAAAATATTTGAAGAAATAATAAGTGAAAATGTTTCAACTGTGATGAAAAGTATAAACAAGAAACATGAAGAACACTATACCCAAGCATATGATTATCAAGTTGCTCAAAACCAGGAATAAAAAAAGAAAACCTTAAAAGCAGCATCCAGGGGAAAAAGACATGTCTCATACACAGGAACAAAGATAAAAATAACAGCAGATTTCTTGTCAGAAACAAGTAAAAAACAAAACAAAACAAAACAAAACAAAAAACTTTAAAATGATGAAAGAAAAAAAAGGCTGAAAACATAGAATTCTGTACTCAGTTAAAATATTTTTCAAAAAATGAAAAAGAAAGAAATAGGTCTTCAGACATAGAAAAGCTAAAAGAATTATTATCAGAGTCCTGACACAAAAATGTTGTTAAAGGAGTTTCTTCAGGCAGAAGGAATAAGAAACCAAATGAAAGTGTGGATCTACACAAAGGATTAAAAAACACCAGAAATAGTAAATATAAATTTTTGTTGCTGTATATATCACTTTAAATGAAAATTGATATGGTATGTGAGAAATAAAAACAATGTATTGTGGAGTTTATAACATATGTAAAAGTAAAACACAAGGTAGCAATAACATAAAAGTTATGAGGAAGAAATGAAAGTATATTCTTAAAAGGTTCTTATCCTCTATGAGAAGTTGTATAATATCACTTGATATCTTCAATAAACCCTGAAGCAACCACTAAAAATTTAAGTGTAAGAGTTAATGAGCCAACAAAGGTGATAAAATGATATAAAAACATACTCATAAATTGGAAGAAGGCAGAAAAAGAGGGAAAAAAGAACCAAGAATAGATAGGACAAATAGACAATAAAAAGCAAGGTGATAGATTTAAACCTAACAAAATTAGTAATCCCATTAAATCTAAATTGCTCTAAATATCCTACATAAAGGCAAAGATAGATTAGGTAAAAAAAACAAGACCTAATTATATGCTGCCCTTACATGGCATTCAAGTATAAACAAATAAATACAAATAAACAAAAAAGTAAATAAATTGAAAAAAGATATATCACATAACAGTAGTCAAAAGAAAGCTGGGGTGGCTATATTAATATCAGACAAAAGAATATTATCGAGATGGCCATTTCATAATAATAAAAAATCAATTAATCAAAAGAGCATAACAACTCTAAATGTGAATAATAACAGTGCTTTAAAATAAATGAAGCAAAATTGAGAGACTGCAAAGAGACATATAAAAATCCAAAATTATAGTCAGATATTTCAATACCACCTCTCTGAATAATCAAAAGAACAACTAGAGAGAATCAGCAAGGATATAGTAGACCTGAACAATATTAATTTGATCTGATTGACATTTGTAGAGCACTTCCCACAACAACAGCAAACTACATAATATTTTCAGGTGCACAGAGAATATGTACTGAGATAGACCATATTCTAGACCATAAACCACATCACAATAAAGTTAGGGAGAATCAAGTAATATAAGAAGAGAAGATATTCAGAATAAGAGAGATGGTGTCACTATAGAGTCAACAGATACAAGAATTATAAAAATATATTAACAACTTTTATCCTTATAAATTCAATCACTTAGATGAAATGGAAAAATTCATTGAAAATCACAAACCTCACTAAAGGAGATAGAGATTACCTGAAAACTTTATATCGAAGAAATTGAAATTGCAGTTTTAAATCTTCACACAATAAAACTGTTAGGCCCAGATAGCTTCACTATTGAATTCTACCAATTAACAAAGAAATAAAACCAATTCTATTTGATCTCTACAAGAAAATTGAATGAGAGGGAATACTTCTCAACTCATTCTTTGACTAGAGCATTATTCTAAAATGAAAACTAGACAAGGAAACTACAAGAACATAAAACTACAGCTCAATATTCCTTATGAATATAGAGGCAAAAGTTTTAACAAAACTCTAGAAAATTGAATCCACTGACATATAGAAAAGACACATCATGACCAAGTGAGGTTTAATTCAGGAATATAATATTGGTTTGATATTCAAAAACCAATGAGTGTAATTCACCATATTAACAGAACAAATAAGAAAGGAAAACTGCACAATCATTCCAATAGGTACAGAAAAGCATTTGACCAAATCCAATATCCATTCCTACTAAACACTCACATTGAACTAGGAATACAAGAGAACTTCATCAACCATTGAAAAGAGCATCTACAAAATACCGATAGCTAACATGCTTAATCAGGACTGAACAGTTTCCCCACGAGATCAGGAAGATGACAGTCATTTCTGCTCTTATCATGTCTATTTGACATTGTACTGGAGGTCCTAACCAGTTGATGAGAAAAAGAAACAAAGTCATCCCAATTAGAAAGGAATAAATAAAACTGTATTCGCAGATGACATGATTAGTGAAATTCACAAAGCTAGTAGAAGTAATAAATGAGTTTAGTAAAGTTACAGAATATCAGTATAACAAAGATCAATATACCAAAAAAACCTGTTTCTATGTATTAGCAATGAATAACTAGAAACTAAATAAATAAAATACAATTATACATATATATACATACATATGTGTATATATATATATACCATATATATACACACACATGTATAAGTATATACATATGTGTATACACACACACACGCACACACACACACATATATATATACACATGGAGTGTATATACACACACACCATATATATATGCACATGAGGTGTAATTGCTGGAGGCATATTCATGGCTAAGCTCCACAAGAGGCCCTTTTAACAAAACCAACAGGTCTCCTGTGGCAGGCAAACAGCCCTGGCCCAAGCTGCAGTAAGTACAACATAGGGATTATAGTCAATAATATTGTAATGGCTATGTATAGTGCCAGGTCGGTACTAAAGTAATCAAGGGATGGGATCACTCGTAAATTATATGTGTCTAACCATTGTGTTGTATACCTGAATCTAATATAAAATAATATTTAATGTCAACTCTAATTGAAAATAAAATTTAAAAAATAAATTAAAATGTGTATTTTAAATAAAATAAATAATGAATAAGAACCAAGGAAAAAATGTGACCAAATATCCATTGACAGCTACATAACATTGCTGAAATTAATTAAAGAAGACCTAATAAATGGAAATATACATATCTGGTTCATGAATCAAAAGACTCAATGATGTACATATGTCAATGTTCCTTAAATGGATCTATAGATTCAATGCAATACTCATCAAAATTCCAACGGCCTTTTTTTTCAAGAATGGAAAATCTGATTCTCAAATTTATATGGAACTGCAACAGGCCATGAATAACCAAAACAATATTGAAAAAGAAGAACAAAGTTAGAGGACTATCACCACTCAATTTCAAAACTTATTATAAAGATGAAATAATCAAAACATTATGATATTGGAGTATAGACAAATAGATCCATGGAACCAAAAAGAGTTCAGAAACAGACTCACGTACATATGGACAACTGATTTTTTATAAAGATGCAAAGGCAATTCAGGGAAGAAAATATAATCTTTTCAGCAAATGGTTCTTGAACAATTGGAAATCTATATGTTGGTGGGGGAAGGGGAAAAAGAATTTTGATCTATACCTTGCCTATATGCAAAAATTAATTGAAACTGGATCAGAGATCTAAATGTAAAACCTGAAACTAAAAATTCCAAGGGAAAACATAGGAGAAAATTCTTGTTACCCTCATTAATCAAAGATTTTTTCAATACAACACCAAACATCTGACCTAAAAACTTCACAGAGCATGTATCTTATAAAGGACTTGTACCTAGAATATATAAAGAACTCTCAAAACTCAATGATAAGCAAACAAACACCCCAATTTTTTAAATGGGTAAAATATTTTAAGTTAATTAAAGGAAATATATGGGTGGCAAATAAGCAAATGAAAAGATGCTCAACATTATTAGTCATTACAGAAATTCAGACTAAAACTATAGTGAGATACCACTACATACCTATTAAAATGGCTAAAACATATCATGTATTGGTAGAGATGTGGAGGAATTGGAACTCTAATATGCAAGTGGTAGAAATGTAAAATGGTACAAACTCTTTGGAAAGAAATTTGGCATTTTCCTTGAAAATTCCTTCCTTATAATCCAGCCATTCCATTTCTAGATATTATCCCAAGAGAAAAGATAGCACGTGTCCATCCATACAAAGATTTATATTTGAATGTTCCTAACAGCTTTGTTTGTAATAGTCTCAAACTGCAAACTACCCAATATCCATTAACAAGTGAAAGGAAAAACAAATTGTGGTCTATCCATACAACGGAACACTAGTCAACAATCAAGGTTTATTTTATCTCAAACAAAGGAATCTCTCATTAGTGGTTTCATCTCTGTAAAGGCTTGATCTTCTGAGTGGTGGTAAGGTCTCCATCACAAGAATCATTCCACTCTGGACTGGACACCTTCAGGTCAGGATTCTGTAGAAATAATCAAAACATCTGCTGGGAGTTGCGTTCCAGGGCTTTGAAGGTCCCTTCCAGCCCTTTAAATCTTCAATTTTCTACTTAAAATCTCCATGTGCTTGTGTTACTAGATACGTTAATACATTTGCGTTGGGAAGATTTCATAAGAAAGACTTGAAACACACACACAGACACATAGACATGCTGACAGTAAAAAGCCTCAATTTCAAAGTTCAATTTGTTGAATATCTCATTTCCAAAGCATTTCAGAAAATTGAGACATTATTAACTCTCGTCATACTGCCTTCCATTAGAAATCTGGAAAGTTACTCTGGCACAGATGTACCTGACACTCAACCAGACCCAGAGCTCAAGGAGCTGATGACAGAAGTTGCTATCCTGATCCCAGGCAGACATGTAGCAGGAGCTCTTTTCCAAAGCTTTAATGGAGCCAAATAAATCAGCATTCTGATGCCCAGCCCAGCCCCCTGTTCCACTCAGGAAGGGAGACAGGAGTCACTCAGACTCATAAAATGGAAGCACATTGCCCACCTCAGGATGGTAAAAGCTCCGTGATTGCTATGACTTTTGACGGAAACCTTCCTATAGACATCACCCCCAGAAAAACAGAAGAGAGGAAACTGATAGAAATTGATGATAAACAGGAATATAATTCTCTTAGTTTTTCTTCAGAAATAATTCAATGTCTTTCAATTAATTTATTATCCACATATTAATAAATCCACATATTTGTGACAAGATATGAAAGCTCTGTCTCAAGGTGTCACTTTGGTTTTCATGGTGTAAGGAGAGGACAAAGACCAAATTCCCCATTAGTGTTCTCAGATTTTATTCTGTGGCAACGGTGAGATGATTAGATTCAGAGGGCTGCTCGGAACCATGTTAGAAAAATATCAAATAATTCTAGGGCATTTTATTCCATCTAATTTCTATTTATACCCAAAAGGAAATGAACATCTTAACAGCTCAAAAGAGTAAAATAGTCAGGTGCAGTTGCCAGGACTAGAGAGAGAAACAAGTGGGCTCTTTCAGTCAAGGGGGGCTGCTGGGCTGCAGGCTCCCTCACTACTCCAGTGGCCTGGCCTCGGAAGGGCCATGCAGGGTTTATAGGCGCCACCCCAACACAATCCACAAAGACCTTGTGACAGCCAGAACAGTGAGCTGTCTCACCACGGAGGGGCTGAAATGGATTGTTCCACCAGAACCTCCATGTCCTAACTCTGTGGGGGCAGCCTTGGGGATCCCAAAGCTCACAAGTCACAGGATTCTCCCCTCACCTTCCTCAGTATGTTTGTTCATTGCAAATCTGGCCTCATGAAGTCTGCCCTCAGAGCACTCCAGGTAGGTCCTACTGAAAATTCAGCCCTGCTTGCTCTAGTGAGGTCTTCTTTCCCATCTTCTGCCATTCATCTTATTCTGGGTTCTTTTTCCAACCCTTCTTTCTTGTTCAAGCTGCTGCTGATAGTCTGGCTGACAGTGGATGGCCCTGAGACCACACCGTTGAGGTCTCTGTTCCCCTGTCCTGGGCTGTGTCCACTCTGCCTCAGTAGGCCTCCCCAGATGTGAGCCCAGCTTCCCTGAGCCCTTTCAGGCTCCCAGTATTGCCTCACCTGCCCACTCCTAGGGGCTGGCTCTGGCTTCTCTCCTGTATTGGTTAATTGTGTGTTAATTTGACTGGTCACATTATGCCCAATTTAAACATTATTTCTGGGTGTGTCTTGAGGGTGTCTGAATCAGCAAAATCTCTAGATGGCACTCCCCAGTGTGAGTGGCCACCATGCAATCATTTGAGGACCTAAATAGAACAAAAGTCTGAGAAAGGCAAATTTCATTCCCCCTTTTTCCTGCCTCAGTGTTTGAGCTGGGACATCTTATCTCATCTTCTCCTGCCCTAAGACAGATTTACATCATTGGCTCCCCTAGTTCCTAGGTCTTTGGACTTGGACTGAATTATACCACTGGTTTTCTGGGCCTCCAGCTGGCTGATGGCAGATCATTAGACTTCTCAGTCCCCAAAATTGCATTAGCCAATTCCTCTTAATATATATAATCTACTATTGGTTCTCTCGGTCTTGAGAACCCATAATGGTGCATCTCCCTACCCTGCAGAGCCATGTTGTTGAGCTTCTATAGTGCCTCAAAGTCAAGCTTTCTAGAACAATATGCATATGCATGGCACAGGCACATTGCTCCCATCCGCCCTGGTTTTGTTCTGAGTCAGGTGCAAGCATGGAAAGTTATCTGGATGTTTATTTCCAAAGCCCAGTGTTGATGCTTCTCTTTAAAAAAAAATCTAGGTGTATTTCTTTAAGGAACCAAGACTTCCAAACCAAGACTTCCATTCAAGAAGAAAAAATGCACTTGCCAGGTCTTGACAGAGATATAAGCTGTTTGCTCTGGTTTAGATTTGACAACTTAAAATATACATGAATTTACTAGAACATCCAGGGATGCTGGTTGCAAGGTGTGGGTGATCCTAGTGACACAGTACAGACTCCCTATCAAGTCACATGCCCATCAGAGTACCACCTGAGAGCTGCTGCTATGGCGTGTGGTTCCGTTGGATCTGGGGAGCTCTTCTGGAGCCCCACATATATGTGTTCCCCTTGCAGTCCAGCCTGCTCTAAGAAATCTTCTCCCCTTTCCTCCAGCAGCAGGCACAGTGGTAACATTTCTTCATACATAAGCAAGCCTCTTGGTCTAAACTCACTTTTATCTTAAAACATTTTACCTTTATCTTTACAATAGATAATAAAGCTATGGAAAATAAAGTGAGGTTTCAAAGGTCAGAGGAAGAAGCGAAAATTGCTTCTTAAATTTCTTTCCAGGATATTCCCACTCCTGCCCCAGAATGTGTGTTGCTATGGTGATGGAGGAATGGATGCTAAAGCTGGGAGACGGTGACATGTTGCAATGGGAAATAGAGTTTTGCAGGTTTAATGTCTTCTTTGAAATGCACCCCTTTTAGCAAGCTAGCAGGTGTCCCATGATCTAATAGGCTGGTAAGAAAACCTCTTTATAGTTTTCAGACTCATGAATCTCTGTCTTTGTGTGACCGTAAGCATCTGTATTAGTTATCTTTTGCCATGTTGAGTTATAGAAGAAGCAACTCCAACTCCAAAGCCACAAACTTTTGTTTCTTGCTCATGTAACGTGTTGATTTGGCAGTGGCTCTCTTTAAGTGTCTTCATCATTCTAGCAAAATAAGCTGTAGGGGCAGCTCTAACCTGGTGTTAGATAGGACAAGAGTCTCAAGGTCTGGATGGTTCTCACTAAATGCTCTTCTTGCTAAATGTTAAAATATAACACAGTATTTTAACTGGATGAGCTTGACCCAAATCCAATCAGGTGAAAAGAAGAAATCAACATGTAATTAACCGAATGGTATATGTAAGCAATGACTAAGCCACCCTTAGGAAAGACAGAGTTTAAATGTGAATCCCGTCTCCTTTACTTGCTGCAAGTAAATAAAATTACCTAATGACAACCACATCTTGTTCTCGAATGAAACAAGGTGGCAAACCCCTTGAATTCGTTAACACTGGGACAGGCCATTTTCTTGGCAAAGCTCAGTAAGGAAGAGAGCTGATGGAAACATTCATTGTTTCTTAAAACTTCTGCTGGGATATGATTTATGTCATGTCTGCTCACATGCCATTGACCAAAGCAAGTCGAGTAGCCAAGCCTGAAGTCAATGAGGGAGGCACCAGGGAGGGTGCAGAACTGATGGGCCCAGAGGAGGGCAGAGAACATGTGGGACAAATAATATAAACTACTGCAGATCCCAGGGAGCCATGGTCACTTGAAAGGGAACCTTGGTCTGCTGACATATCAAGACAAAAATATCAAAAATATTAAAATACTTTGAATACGTTGGAAGAAAGTTGAGATAGATATTATGACTCATTCAGAAATGTTCCCCTTGCAGATTGTTCCCCTTGCAGATTAAGACCAACTTAAAAGGATAAATTGGTCCTGCTCAAACTCAGAAAACCATTTAGAGCCTTTCAAAACCAAAGGAGATGCCAAAGCTTTTTAAAAGAGGTCATTAGCAACATACGTGGTAAGTTATCCCTGACTTATTAAAAAAGAGAACGATTTTATAAATGAGTCCATTAGTAAGTATTGATGAGATATTAAGGCTCTGAGAACTGGTTGAACAGGAGGGAAAGGAAGATAATTAGAGAAGTTAGAAATCTGTTATTTTGTGAGCTTGCCAAAAGAAATTATTCTTACGTTCACCCTCTGGCAGATAGTTAGAATGGCTTTGCAAAGGACATGCTCAGAGCTGGGCACTGCTGAGAGGAACGTAGTTCTGGCATCACCTGCAACTTGGGCGCTCATATCTAGGTGGGGTTGGAGAGATAAATATTTAAATTAATAAACTGCAACCCCATGTGCAATGAGCAATACTAGAAGAAGGTACCAAAAAAGGGGGTAGTTTCCCTCTGAGGGGCATAATATCTTGGCTGTGTACTGAAAGGTGAACAGGCACCAAGAGAAGAGGAAAGCTGGGAGGGCACTCAAAGTGAAGGGAACAGCAAATGCATGGGCAGGAGGGCATACAATTGCTCAGTGCATATGAGGGCAGGACTGCCACTAGCTGTGCAGAACACATTTATGAATTAGAAAAGATATCGCCTTTATACAGTTTTAAAAATCAGTTAGGAATTTTATTGTGTGCTCTCCTAAGTGTGCGCCTGTGAAGGTTTATATAGGAGAGCAGTTTCAATGGGATGACCTCTGTGCTCTAGAATAAGTTAGTATGTATGTCCATGATGTGAACATCCTTACACATGGCTTCTTTGTTCAGTTCACAACCTGAACACCTGTACACGCATGGCCTTGTTGACAGGACTCCAAGCATTTAGTATTGCTAGAAAATAAAATATAATCATATGTGGCTGGGGACCTGTGTGTTAGGGGGTGGCGTTGAAGGGAAGAGGAAACAGTGTGGAGAGATATGGTTAAAAAGATGGGTAGAGACACATTGTGAAGGGCCTGCTGACAGTTGGCAGTGAAATGCCAAAGGAAAAAGAGTGTTGAGGCAGCATCTCCAGGAGCCCACTATGGCTGCAGAGAGGGTGTGGGAGCCTAAATATGGATCCCAAAATATCCAGGTTCTAACCCCTGGAACCTGTGAATTTACCTTACATGGCAAGTATGAGCAAGTTAAAGATCTTAAGATGGGTTGGGAAGCTGGATGATCTGGGTGGGTCTAAGTAATCACAAAGGTCTTTAGAAAAGGGAGGCCGGAGAGTTTAGACTACAGAAAAGGAAGAAGGAGATGTGATGATGGAAGCAGAGTGAGGTTTAAAGATGCTACACAGTTGGCTTTGAAGATGGAGGAAGGGGTCATGAGCTTAGGAATGCAGCTCTAGGAACTGGAAAAGGCAAAGAAACGGATTCTTCCTTAGAGCCTCCAGAAGGAGCATGGCTCTGCCCCCACCTCAGTTTTGGCGCTGTGAAACCATTTTGGATTTCTGACCTTCAGAACTGTAGGAGAATAAGTCTGTGTTGCTTTAAGCTACTGAAATTGTGATAATTAGTTGCCACAGCCATAGGGCATGCCATAGAGCAACAGTCCCCAGACTTTTTGGCACCAGGGTCCAGTGATCCTATGAGAATCTAATACCTGATGACCTGAGGTGGAGCTGAGGTGGTGATGCTAGTGCTGGGGAGTGGCTGCAAATACAGATGAAGCTTCGCTTGCCAGTCCACCACTTACCTCCTGCTGTGCAGCCCAGTTCCTAACAGGCCACAGACTAGCACATAGAGGGCATGTCACAGGCGGTTGGTTACAGAGGGCAGGTCACAGACAGCAGGTCTTGGAACAGCCAGAGCCTGAACTAGTGGACTTCAGGTAACATGAGAACACTGGAGCTGCCAGAAAAAATACTAGAACTGTATTTTAATCTATTTTGTATTGCATCCTTTTATAGTATACTAGAGTTAACTTAAAAATAAAAATGCCTTTCAAAGTGAGAGACAAACAACCATTCATTTGAGAACAATAAGAATAGCTATTCTGGAATCATTAATTCAGGAAGAAGCCCTAATAATGTAGCGATTAGGAGACAAAGGCAATGGGTATTTATGAGAAAGGGAAGGGGAACAACCACATCAATAGAAGAAAGGCATCTCTATTGGTGTAGATAACATAACAAAGTGACATTAATTCTAAACAATGCTTTTAGTTTTCAGTCCAGTAGTCATAATAACTGCTTTATTGCAGTGACTACGAAAGGACCCTAAAGAAGACCACTCAAGACTACACTGAAGACTGTACCAACTGAGAGGCAGGAAGGGAAGTGGGGAGACTTGCAAAGGCCCAGCAGGAGTTGAGAGGACAGTGACAGCAGTTACGGGAGACCTGTGGAGCTCGATGAAAAGGCCTGCCATCATCTGTCACTGGTTCCTGACTTGCAGATCGATGAGGGTGCCTGCCATTCGGGAAGGCTGAAAGAACAAGTTGGCTGAGTGTGAGGAGCCGATGGGCATTGAAGGTAGTTGAATAAACAAACTCGTGGTTCAGAGGAAAAAGAAGGGTTGGGATCATTCATTTGAGAGTGATCAAAACCTGAGGGGCACAGGGAAGGAAGCTGTGGTCCCAGTGGGTAGGGGTGGAAAGAAAGGGAGGAGTGAGAGAAAAGTGAAGAAAGGCCTCACCAGGCCAGAGGGCTCAGAGGCACTAGGGACAGGAAGGTAAGAGAAAAGTAGCTTCAATCGCTCCACGAAGCAGGTAGGATTAAGAAAGGTCTGTTGGACTTGTGGTCGGGGCATCACTGGAGACTTGGCTAAGGTAGAGCTCGTGGCAGGGCTGGGAGTGAAGCCAGGTGGGACCCGACTCAGCAGGAAACCAGTAGCAGGTGAAAAAGGAGGTTCCTTCACCTCACCTGATTTTTTGTTTATCAGAATAGGACAAACAAAGCTGCCTTTTAAAGAAAAATTTCTAGTTATTTGCAGGAAAACTGAAAAGGTGAGGGATGGGGTCAGGGCTCATAAAATGGAGAATTTGTTTAAAAGCTTTTTCACCATAGAGGGTGGGTGACAGGGTGGGGGCAACTCGACACTCCAAGGAGAAGGGGAACTGCCCCAACCTTAAGCTTTCTGCACTAGCATACTACGCCCACCTCTCATTTCCACGGGTGTGTGTCTGGATAGCACCAGGCCTGGGAGATGGTCCCTTAATGAGGTTAAAGTCTCCAAGCATTGTAAGCATATCTTTTATTTTCTTTTTAGGCATGTTTGTGTGAGGAAGGGATTTTTTTTTTTTTTTGGCTTTTTCTTATTTTCCAATGAAATTAAATAAACACACATTAGCTTTAGTAAACAGAACATGGTAAAATGAGTGTGCAGGGATGAGGGATTGCTGTGATTTCTCTTGGTTTTTAATGAAATAAGTTTTAGTCCTTCCTGTCACTCCCAGTCCTGCTGCAAAACAGCATCGATATTCCACCCCTGCAGTACTATCTATAATATGATGAATTACATCAGCATCCCCACCTTCTGGAATAGTGGGCTGACTCTTTTGGAGGGGATGCTGGAAAGAATGGCACAGGATGCAGTGGCCAAAGAAATGACCAATTTGAGATTCTGAGTCATGAATTGTCATAATTAGAAGGCAGACAGGATGCTCTACTATTGCTGTATTTGCTGCCTGTTCCTGCAAAAGATTTCAAAATTAAAATAATAGGCTTTTAAAACAAGAGCAAGGTAGATCTCTATTTAATGACCCGTACCCGTGCATTAGACCTAGACAAACCTGCGCCTGAGTGGTTCTGGAGAAGCCAGATTGAAATGTCACCTCCAGGAGACCACCACCAACCTCTCCCCCACCACACCGCCCCCCTAGATGAGCAAGAAGGAACCCAAGAAGATGGAGCCTGGAGCCCTCATAAAAACAGGTTAAGAAAAGAGTCCAGGAATTCTGCCAGCAAAGGCTAGGGAATCCGGATGACCTATTGGGGAATTATAATTTTGCGATTGCAAAGTAAATCACTCAAGGGAAAACACCTGACTTTTGACAACCCCCTCTTGTGAGAGAAAGCCCCTGCTGAGACCAAGTCTTGGTGGGGGTGGGATAGGCCTGGGAAGAGAGAAAACTGGCTGGGGGAAGGGAAATTGCCTGCTCTGGAAACCAGACTACATGACATGGTGACATCCTTACAGATCAGCAGCGTTGGCATTCCCCATCAGCCAGGTCCCAGACTGGCCCAGCTCATCATGAGATCAACATTTCAAACTTGGGGAACCTGAGAAGGAAAAGTAAGGGAGGGGTGCATGGGGGATGCCAAACCTTTCACTGCTTAGATCTGTGTACAAGGCTCCACCCAACAGAGTCTTTTTATAGTCCCTGTGGATGATCTCACCATCCTGGCTTTCGAAGGAGTTACATTGGAGTCTCAGCTTTTTGACCAACCTCCTCTTGGCCACCCATCCACTCACTTCCTTCCCCCGCCAATAGCACTGAGAAATGCATGGAGCTCCAACACTGAGCTGCATCCCCTCCTCTCTGCACTCTGAGCATCTCACTCCTCCAATGTACCCTCTGTAGGGCATGATGTGGCAGGGAATCCAGTGTCCCTTCCCCAGTAGCCATCTAGTGTGGTAGCTGCCAAGGCTGCACCTTCCTGTCTTCCTGCTAATACAACCGTGATTTGGTTCAGATACCAGGTTGAATGCCTTCGTTTCCAGGGATGGCAGTCTTGGTGTCCGGCCTAATGCTGGGCACATGGAATATGGCTCTGGCCAAGATGATGTATGAGGAGGTCTGCTTGGAGCCTTCTGGGAAAGGCATCACTCCATGAAAAGGACAAGGACCGAGCAAACATAAACTCTTTTGCCTCCCTGGCTTTCCTGCCTTTGAATGTGGATGCCATGCCTGGAGCGATGGTGACCATACTCTAAGGATAATAAAATGGAGAAAGAAAGAGTCTGGGTCTTGTTGACGTTGCTGAGTCACTGAAGCAAATGCAGAACACCCACCTCTAGATTTTTTTACCATAGGAGATGATTAAGTGTCTATTAATATTGGATTGTCACTTGTTGCCAAGTGCACACTGACAAACCTTTGTGGTCTCCTCCATCAATGTCCACCCATCAGTGATGTTTGCATTTATCTACCTCCAGCTTAGACATTCCTTGGTACCCAGCCTGACAGTTCTCCCTGTTTTGCCCAGGTCGGCCAGCCAAAAGAGTAGGTGATGGCAGGTCTCAGGACTGAGAATGGAATCTGAGGTAACCCTGCCTCAAGACCAAGCCAGATGAGCCTGTGGGCAATGGCAGCAGCTGGAGACTTAGGATTCCAAACCCCAAGAAATTAGTGGGAATTTGCCATGGTGGCCTCGAAGACTTCTTGGCCCAAGGTCCTAGTTAGTTCTCTGATCATCATGGCAAAGTAGAAATAATAGCTGGCTCAGGAAGTGGGAGGATTTGGGTCTTCCTTTTTCTTAACTTGATTTACTTTTGTTTTATATTAGATTCAGGTATACAGCATATATATATATGCTGTATATGCATATGTATATATGCATATACAAGTGATTCCATCCCCTCAATTACTCTAGTACCCACCTGTCATTATACATAGCCATTACAATATTATTGACTATAATCCCTATGCTGTATTTTACACCCCTGTGACTGTTTTGTAACTACCAATTTGTACTTGTTTGCTTCACATTTTCCATCTATTGCCCCAAGCCCCGCTCCCATCTGGCAATCATCAGTTTGTTTTCTGTATCTATGGCTCTGTTTTTGTTTTGTTTGTTTGTTTTGTTCTTTTGATTCCACGTATAAGTGAAATCCTATGGAATTTGTCTTTGTCTGACTAATTTCATTTAGGTCCACCCATGCCATTGCAAATGGTAAGATTTCATTTTTTATGGCTGAATAATATTCCATTGTGTGTATATATATGTGTGTGTGTGTGTGTGTGTGTGTATCATGACTTCTTCATCTAATCATCTGTATGTGTGTGTATATATATATCATGACTTCTTCATCTAATCATCTGTTGATGGGAACTCAGGTTGATTCCATATCTTAGCTATTGTAAATTGCCCTGCAGTGAACATAGGGATGCATAAATCTTTTTGAATTAGCGTTTTGGTTTTCTTTGGATAAATATCCAGAAATGCAATAGCTAAGTCATAAAGTAGTTCTATTTTTAATCCTTTGAAGAACCTCCCAACTGTTTTCCATAGTGGCTGAACCAATTTGCAATCCCACCAAAAGTGTACCCAGATTCCCCTTTTTCCACATCCTCATCAACACTTCTGTTTTGATTTACTGATGATAGCCATTCTGACAGGTGTGAGGTGATATCTCATTGTGGATTTAATTTGCAATTCTCTGATGATTAATGCCCTTGAGCATCTTTTCATATGTCTATTGGCCATCTGTATGTCCTCATTGGAGAAATGCCTATTCAGGTCTTCTGCCCATTTGTTAATCGAATTTTTTTTTTTTTTTTGATGTTGAGTTGTATGAGTTTTTTATAAATTTTGGATATTAACCTCTTATCGGATGTATTATAGGCAAATATCTTCTCCTATTCAGTAGTTTGCCTTCTCGTTTTTTTTTTTGATGGTTTCCTTTGCTGTGCATTAACTTTTCAGTTTGATGTAGTCCCATTTTTTTATTTTTTTTCTTTTGTTTCTCTTGCCCGAGGAGACAAATCAGAAAAAAATATTACTAAGAGCAATGTCAAAGAGTTGACTGCCTATGTTTTCTTCTAAGATTTTTATGATTTCAGGTCTTATATTTAAGACTTTAATCTACTTCAAGTTTATTCTTGCATATGGCATAAAAAGGTTGTCGAGTTTTTTCTTTTCTTTTCTTTTTTTAGCATGTAGTTGTCCAGTTTTCCCAGCACCTGAAATTGAAGAGAATGTCTTTACCCGATTGTATATTCTTGCCTCCTTCATAAATTAACTGATCATGTAGGCGTGGGTTGATTTCTGGATTCTCTCTTCTGTTACATTGATCTATGTGTCCATTTTTATGCCAGTACCATGCTGTTTTGATTACTATAGCCTTGTGGTATAGTTTGATATCAGGCAATGTGATACATCCAACTTTGTTCTTCTATCTCAAGATTGCTGTGGCTATTCTGGGTCTTTAATGGTTTCATATAAATTTGTGGATTATTTGTTCTTGTCTGTGAAAAAATGCCGTTAGTACTTTGATAGAGATTGCGTTGAATCTATAGGTTGCTTTGGGTAGCATTTTAACAATGCTAATTCTTCCTATTTATGAGCACAGTATATGCTTCCATTTCTTTGTATCTTATTCATTTTCTGTCTTCGGTGTCTTATAATTTTCCGAGTACCGGTCTTTTATCTTCTTGGTTAAATTTATTCCTTGATGAAATTGTAAATGGCATCACTTTCCTAATTTCTCTTTCTGATAGCTCATTATTGGTGCATAAAATGCAACCAATTTCTGAATATTAATTTTGTATCCTACTACTTTACTGAAATCTATTGGTTCTAACAATTTCGGGAATTTCAGGAATCTCTGGGTTCTCTCTCTATTGTATCATGTCATCTGTGAATTTTGACAGTTTTACTTCTTCCTTTCCAATTGGATGCCTTTTATTTCTTTTTCTTGTCTGATTGCTGTGGCTAGGACTTCCAATACCATGTCAAAAATAGTGGTGAAAGTGGACATCCTTATCTCATTCCTGACCTTAAGGAAAATGCTTTTAGCTTTTCCCCATTTAGTATGACATTAGCGATGGGTTTGTCAATATGGCCTTCATTATATTGATGTATATTCCCTCTATTTCCACTTGGCTGAGAGTATTTATCATAAATCAATGTGGATTTTGTCAAACACTTTTTTTTGCATCTGTTGATATGAACATATGCTTTTTATCTTTTGATTTGTTAATGTGGTGTATCACATTAATTGATTTGCAGGTATTGAACCAACATTGCATCTCAGGAAAAAATCCCACTTGACCATCGTGTAAGACCTTTTTAATGTACTGCTGAATTTGGTTTGCTAATATTTTGTTGAGGATTTTTGTGTCTGTGTTCATCAGGAATCAGGGTATACTGGTGGTCTCATAAAAGGAGGTTGTGAGCCTTCCCTCTTTTTGAATTTTTGGAAATAGTTTGACCAGAATAGATGTTAATTCTTCTCTGAATATCTGGTAAAATTCACCTGTGAAGCCATCCGGTCCAGGACTTTTGTTTTTTGGGAGGTTTTTGATTACTGATTCGATTTCATTAGTAGACATCGGTCGGTTCAGATTTTCTGTTTCTTCTTGACTCAGTCTTGGGATATTGTATGTTTCTAGGAATGTATCCACTTCTTCCATATTGTTCAATTTGTTGGCATACAATTGCTCGTAGTATTCTCTTATAATTCTTTGTATTTCTATGAAGTCAGTTGTCACTTCTCCTGTTTCATTTCTGATTTTATTTGAGTCCTCTCTTTTCTTCTTGGTGAATCTAGTTAAAGGTTTATCGATTTTGTTTACTTTTACAAAGAGCCAGCTCTTGGTTTCATTGATCTTTCATGTACCTTTTTCTTTTATTTTTATTTTTTTAGACTCTATTTTATTTATGTCCACTCTGATCTTTATTATTTCTTTCCTTCTACTCACTTTGGGTTTTGATTGCTATTCTTTTTCAAGTTACTTTAGTATAAGGTTCTACTGTTTATTTGAGATTTTTTTTGTTTCTTGAGGTAGGTCTTTATTGTTATAAATTTCCCTCTTAGGACTGCTTTCACTGTGTCCCATGGATTTTGAGCCTTTTGTTTTTGTTTTCATTTGTCTTCAGGTATCTTTTGATTTCTTCTTTGATTTCATTGTTGACCCATTTGTTGTTTAGTAACATGTTATTTAGCCTTCATGTGTTTGTGTATTTTTGTTTTTTTCTTGTAGTTGGTTTCTAGTTTCATATCATTATGATCAGAGAAGACGATTGATATGATTTCAACCTTTAATTTATTGATACTTGTTTTGTGGCCTAACATGTGGTCTATCCTGGAAAATGTTCCATGTGCACTTAAGAAGAATGTATATTCTGTTGCTCTGGGGCGAAATGCTCTAAAAATATCAATTAAATCCACCTGGTCTAGTGTGTCATTTAAGGCCGCTGTTTCCTTGTTGATTTTCTACCTGGAAGATCTGTCTATTGGCATCAGTGGGGTGTTAAAGTCCCCTACTATGGCTGTATTACTGTCGATCTCTCCCTTTATGTCAATCAAGATTTGCTTATTATATTTTGGTGCTTTTTATATTTGGGTTATGTCTTCTCGTTGGATTGATCCCTTTATCATTGTATAATATCCTTTTTTGTCTCTTATTGTAGCCTTTGTTTTAAAGTCTATTTTGTCTGATGTAAGTATTGCTACTCCAGCTTTTTTTCATTTCTGTTTGCATGAAATATCATTTTCTATCCCCTTTCTTTCAGTTTGTGTGTGTCCTTAGATCTGAAGTGGGTCTCTTGTAGACAGCATATGTGTGGGTATTGTTTCCTTATCCATTCAGCTACCCCATGTCTTTTGATTGGACCATTTAATTCATTTACATTTAAAGTGATTACCGATAGGTACATAATTATTGCCATTTTATTATTCATATTTTTGTTTCCTCTTCTCCTCCTTCCCACTCTCTCCCACTTCTTAAAGAAGTCCCTTTAACATTTCTTGTAATGCTGGCTTGGTGGTGAACTCCTTTAGCTTTTTCTTATCTGGGAAGCTCTTTATCTCACCTTCAATTTTAGTTGATAGCTTTCTTGGGTAAAGTATTTTTTATTGTAGGTCCTTGCTTTTCATCACTTTGAATATTTCGTGCCAGTCCTTTATGGCCTGCAAAGCTCTGTTGAGGAATCAGCTGACCGTCTTATTTACAATGGGAGCTCCCTCGTAAGTAACTAGCTGTCTTTTTCTTGTAGCTGTTAGAATTCTTTCTTTGTCTTTAACTCTTGGCATTTTAATTATGATGTGTCTTGGTGTGAGGCCCCTTTGGGTTCATCTTGTTCAGGACTCCCTGTGCTTCTTGGACTTGTATGTCTATTTCCTTCTCCAGGTTGGAGAAAGTTTTCCAATATTATTTCTTCAAATAATTTTTCAATTCCTTGCTCTCTCCTTTTCTCCTTCTGATACTCCATGATGCAAGTATTGTCATGCTTAATTTTGTCCCGTAGGTCCCTTAAACTTTTCTCATTTTTTTAATTCTTTTTCTTTTTTGCTTTTTGTTTGTGTGTTTTCTGCTACCTCGTCTTCCAAATCGCTGATTCAATCCTCTGCTTCATCTAAACTACTGTCGATTCCTTCTCATGTATTCTTCATGTCAGTTATTGTATTCTTCATTTCTCACTGGTACTTTTTTATGGTTTCTATGTCCTTTTTTATGCTTACTATTTCTTTGTTGACGTTCTCACTGAGATCATCTATTCTTCCCCTAAGTTCATTGAGCTTCCTTATTACCAGCATTTTGAACTCTGTATCTGGTAGGTTGCTTGCCTCTATTTCAATAGGTCTTTTTCTGGAGTTTCCTCCTGTTGCTTTACAGGGGACATGTTTCTTTGTTTTCTCATCTGACTGCCTCTCTGTGTTCATTTATATGTATGAGGGGGATTTGCTACATCTCCTAGCCGTGGTTGGGTAGCCTCATGTAGTAGGTGCCCTGTGTGGCCCAGTGGTGGCGCATTATCCCTGATCACCTAGGCCAGTGGCTCCAGTAGTGTTCCTTGTGTGGGTTGTGTGTGCTCTTCTGTTGCAGCTAAGCTTTGATTGCTGTAGGCATGTCAGTGGGTGGGATTGCCTCTCAGGCTGACTGGCAGTGAGGACTGGCCATGCCCACAGGGTATGAACTTCTGTGTGGGGGCTGACCCCATGGAGCGGGAATAGCCCCAGTCATCTTGTGTGTCTGTTGAGATCACCCTTTGGGTGGGCTAGTAGGTGGTACTTTGTTGTGGTCTGATGTCAATCTCAAGGTATGTTTGTTCTCTGGCCCCTGGGGAGGGGGCTCCCATGCAGGCCAAGGTCAGCTGCTGCCTGTGACCTGGCTGGGACTACCTGGTAGTAGCTGATTCCCTGTTGTTCTCTGCCTGTGCTGCGCCTGGAGGTAAGTGGTAGAAGTCAGACTGCAAACTCAGGCTAGCTGCCAACAGTACCAGGCCTGGGACAGCTTAGCTAAAGGTACAGGGCCCCCCAAGCCCTGTGGCTTCCTACTGGCTGCCCACAAGGATCAGCAGCTAAGAGAGCCTCAGGCAATACACAAGTTGAGTAAGGCAGGGTTTCAGGAAGTTACCAAGTAGGGGAGAGTTGTGTTCCCCAGGTTAGTGCCAGCGTTGAGCTTGTGGCCACTTGGAAAAGTCTCAGATTACACTGAGGCTAGCTGTCTCCCTCCTCAGGCTTGCAGACCCCTATGATTAGTTAAGAAATACTGCAGCTTGGGCCAGGAGGTTTGTTGGTTTTGTTAAAAGGGCCTCCTGTGGAGAGGGCAGGGTGGGGCTGGTAGTTTAGCCATGAATATGCCTCCAGCAATTTGTGAGTTGGGTGGGGCAGGAGGAGTCACCAGGCCTTTGCAGATTCAGATTTGGCCACATGGAGGGGAGGGCTCAATGCAGGGATTATGACACCTGTGAAGTCACACAACTCAGTCTCTCCTTGTTTATCTCTGGCTCCTCTCAAGCTGCTATACCTCCACTGGAGCCCAGGATAATTGCCTGTGGGTGGGTGAGTCTGTGCGTAGGCTCTCTAAGAGGATGACTGGGTTTTCAGCTGCCTCTGTCTCTCACTCACATGGTTGGAAGCCCCACTGATTTTTACAGTCAGATATGTGGGTACTGCTCTTCATGGCATTGGAACCCTGGGCTGGGGATCCCGGTGTGGGGCTGGGTCTCCTCACTCCTCTGTGGGGACCACTGCAGCTCAGATAATCCTCTTGATGCTCAGCTGCCATACACGGGGGTAGAGCCAGTCTATTTCACCTCTCCAGCCCTCCTACCAGTCTCAATGTGCTCTCTTTTTTATATTTTTAATTATAGGAGTGATGCTCAGTTAGTCTTCAAATGGTTTCCCAAGTTGATTGGTCTATAATTTAGTTGTAATTTTAATGTGGTCATGGGAAGTGGCAAGCACAGCCTTTACCTACTCCACCATCTTGACTGGACTTGAGTGAAATATACTAAACACTGTAACATTATGTTAGTTAGTATGACAGAATGATTTAAAATTTGTATCTATTAGGAAATAAGTCTACTTAACATTAATCACTGTATGAAGTTACCAAAACTTTTTATCTTGTGATGAGAATTTTTAAGATCTACTCTCTTAGCCACTTTCAAATAGTCAATACAGTATTATTAGTGGTAGTCAGCATATTATATATTATACTCCATGACTTATTTATATTATAATGGGAAGTTTGTACCTTTTGACCCCTTCACTCATTTTACTGCCCCCCTCTTACTCTCTGCCTCTGGCAATCAGCAATCTGTTCTCCATATCTATAAACTCAGTTTTTTGGTTTTTTATTTTTATTTTTTAGATTTTACTGTAAGTGAGATCGTACAGTATTTTTCTCTGTCTGACTTATTTCACTTAGCATAATGCCCTTAAATTCTATCCATGTTGTCTCAAATGGCAAGATTTCTCTTTTTTTTATGGCCGAGTAATAGTCCATTGTATATACATACCACATCTCGTTTATCCACTTGTCTATCAATGGACACTTAGATTGCTTCCATATCTTGGCTATTGTAAACAATGCTGCACTGAACATAGGCTGCATATGTCTTTTCAAATTAGTGTTTTGGATTTCTTTGCATAGTGATCCAGAAATGAAATTGCTAGATTGGGTCGTTGTTCTATTTTTAATTTTTTGAGGAACCGCTATACTGTTTACCATGGTGGCTGCACACATTTACATTCCCACCAACACTATGCAGAGGTTTCCTTTTCTCCACATCCCTGCCAATATTTGTTGTTATCTCTTGTCTCATTGATAATAGCCATTCTAACAGGTGTACAGTGATATTTCATTCTGATTTTGATTTGCATTTTCCTGATGTTAATGATGTTGAGAACATTTTCATGTACCTGTTGGCCATCTTTTGTCTTCTTTAGGAAAATGTCTATTCAGATCCTTCGTCCATTTTTTAATCAGATTGCTTGTTCCCTTAGTTTGTGTTTTTTATGCTATATATAAATACATATTGTATATTACACCCCATGTGTATATATATGCCATATATATGTGCCACATATATGTGTATATATGACACGCACACACACACACACACACACACACACACACACACATCATTGTATTTTATTTATTTTGTTTCCAGTTGTTCATTGCTAATATATAGAGAAACAGGTTTTTTGATATATTAATCTTTGGTATACTGATATTCTGTAACTTTACTAAACTCATTTATTCTACTAGCTTTTTTGTTGATTTCACTAATAATGTCATCTGTGAATACAGTTTTATTTATTCCTTTCTAATCTGGATGACTTTTGTTTCTTTTTCTTGTCTTATTCCACTGGTTAAGACTTCTAGTACAATGTCAAATAGACATGATAAGAGCAGAAATGACTGTCGTCTCCTGATCTTGTGGGGAAACTGTTCAGTCCTGATTACGCATGATCTTTTTAATGGTTGAGGAAGTTCTATTGTATTCCTAGTTTGATGTGTGTTTTTATTAGGAATTGTTATTAGATTTGGTCGTATGCTTTTCTGCACTTATTGGAATGATTGTGCAGTTTTCCTTTCTTATTTAGTCTGTTATGGTGAATTACACTGATTGGTTTTTGAATATCAAATCAATATTGCATTCTTGGATTAAACCTCACTTGGTCACGATGTGTTTTTTCTATATGTCAATGGATTCAATTTACTAGAGTTTTGTTAAAAATTTTGCCTCTATATTCATAAGGAATATTTGGCTGTTGTTTTATGTTCTTGTAGTTTCCTTGTTTAGTTTTCATTTTAGAATAATGCTCTAGTTAAAGAATGAGTTGAGAAGTATTCCCTCTTATTCAATTTTCTGGTAGAGATCAAATAGAATTGGTTTTATTTATTTGTTAAATGGCAGAATTCAATGGCATAGTCTCCCTGATCACCTGTGCCAGTTGCTACAGTAATGTATCTTGTGCGAGTCTGTGCTCTCCTTTTGCAGCTAAGCTTTGATTGCTGTAGGCACGTCAGTGGGTGGGATTGCCTTGCAGGCTTATTGACAGTGAAGATTAGCCATGCCCACAGGGTATAAGCTGCTGTGTGGGGGATGACTCCACACAGTGAGATTTGCCTCAGTGGTCTTGTGTGTCTGTTGAGACCACACTTTGGATGGGCTAGTAAGTGGTACTTTGTTGTGGTCTGATGCCAGCCTCAAGGTATGTTCTTTGTTCTTTAGCCCCTTGGAAGGGGCATCTGTGTAGGCCAAGTTCAGCCTCTGCCTTTGTTTGCTCAGGGCTGCCTGGTAGTAGCTACAAAGCAATCCATGATTTGTTGCTGCTTGTGCTGAACATGGAGGCAAGTGGGAGAGAGTACACTGTGATCTGAGTCCAGCTGCCACCAGTATTGGATCTGGGACAGATTAGCTAAAGGCTCAGGGCGTCCTGCCAGCTGCTCGTAAAGCTCAGCAGCTGAAATAGTTTTGGGGTGGTACATGGGTTGGGTGATGCAGGAACCCAGGGAGTCACTGGGATAAAGTGAGCAGATTTCACCCAGCCAATGCTGATTCAGGTTTTGTGCCAGTGCTGAACCTGTGGCAATAGTCTCAGAGCACAGCAAGGCTAGTCGCCGCCTGCCTCAATCCCACAGATACTCGAGATTTGTTTAAGAGAATCTGCAGCTTGAGTGGTGCTGGTTGCCTGCCACTGAAAGTTTCTTTTGAGTTGCACAAGCTAAGGACTGTTGATTGCTCTTGATAGTGCCCCTGTGGAGAGCACAGGGTGGGTCTGGTTTCCATGGGCTATTTGTGAATTGAGTGGTACAGGGTGTCAGGGTGTCATGTAATGGAGAAAGCCAATCTCACCAAGCTGATGCAGATTCAGAATTGACTCTTTGGGGGAAGGGTTCAGCACAGGCATGATGGTGTCTGCCTGGAGCCTACACAGGAGGACAAAAGGACAATGGCAGCTATCCCTTCAGTCGTCACCTTTAAGCCACACAACTCAGTCTTTTCCCATATGTCTCTTGTACCTCCTGAGCTGCTGACCCTCTGCTGGAGCTCGGGGTGAGTGTGAGCGAGTGAGTTTGTGCATGGGCCCTTTAAGGAGACACATGGATTTCCAGGTTCCTTTTGTCCTACCCAGATGTTCAGAATTCCCATGGATTTTTACAGTAAGATTTTGTGGGGACTCGTCTTCCTGGCACTGGAATCCTGGGCTGGGGAGCCCCAATGTGAGACTAAGGCCCCTCGCTCCTTCTGAGGGACCTCTGCAGCTGAGATATTCCTCCCAATGCTCTACCACCATGTCTGGGGCCAGCTCATTTCCTGTCTCCACCCCTCCTGCTGGTCTCAATGTGCCCTGTTCTTTATATCATCAGTTACAAGCAATGTGTTCAGCTAGACATTAGGGATTCTCCAAGTTGATTGTTCTATAATTTAGTTGTAATTTTAATGCGGTCGTGGGAGAAGGTGAGCACCTTCTCCTTACCTATGCCTCCATCTTGACCCACTCTCTGGGCCTTTCTTTATGGAGCCAACCAGGTACCCATAAGGCACTCCTAAGCTGTGGCACAGGAGAAGGAACACTGTAGAAGTAGCAGCAGTCCAGTGGCTGGCCTGGGGTCGGCCTCAGCATTTGAAACACTGCTAACATATGTTGTCATTTGAAGGGTGTCAGAAGCCCACCACATCCCTAAAAGTCCTCTCGGATGTCTTAAACATCAGCATTAATGCAGTTTCTCTGGTATAAAGCAATGCCCCTTTTTTTTGTCCACTGTAAACTCAAAGTCCCTACGTACAAGCAGGACAATGATTTTCTTTCTCTGTGAGATTTGGGTGGAATAGAAATCATCAGAAAGCCAAAGGGAAGTGACAGAGTCTGCAAACTTTTTCTGTAAACGGTAAACAATTTAAGCATTGAAGGGCCATGTGATCTCTGTCACAACTGTTCACCATCTGCCACTGTGGTGTGAAATCAGCCACAGACAATATGCAAATGTGGGTGTGGTTGTATTGCAATAAATCTTCACTTATGAACAAGGAAATTTTGATTCGACGTAGTTTTCACATCATGATATATTATTTTTCCAATTTAAAAAATGTAAAAACCATTTCTGGATTTGAGCCATACAAAAATAGGTCATAGGCTAGATTTAGCTCATGGGCCATGGTTTACCCTCCCCTTGGATAGAAGCACTCTGGAGGGCATTCTATTTAGAAGATGTGGAGATGAACAGTCAGTTATCTGATGATAGGATAATCTTATTGGTGAAAGTCTAAAGAAACCCTGCTGGGGGTGGCTGTCTGAGTAAAGGAGCTCTCAGAACCAATGAGGGGGTAACGTGCTGCTGATTTTGCCTTTTCCTCTGTGCTCTGGCCCATGTGTCAGCAAGTTCATGGGCTCCAACTGGTGGACCCCCCAAGCATGGGAAGGTGTGAATACTCCCTCCCAAGGGAATGAAGAGATAAAGAGAGTTTTATCACTTGCAACAGGCTCCAGCTGCTCCTGGGGAACTTCATGGGTGGCATAACACACCACACAGCTGTGGGCATGACATTGGTCTGCAGCAAAGCTGCCTTGGGCTGCTGGGCCAACAGGAGCTATTTGACAGCTCAATGTGAAAAGGAGCCACAGAGGAAAGGTCCTGGAGAAATGGAAGAAGAGATGCTGAGGCAGGCCTCACAGGCATTTTTTTTTCCTCCAGCACCATCAGCAGGACAAAAGAGATGGCACAATTGGGGACAGAGACACTGCCAGGAGAGGTGGCAGCCAGGCAGCAGACAGTGTTTTTGCTGATGATGTGCTATTACATTAGTCAAGACTTTATTGCAAGTGACCAATCCAGCTCCAATGGACCCAAGTAAAACAAGGTGAGCTGTGGCTCCCACAACTGGAGTGTGTGGGGAAGCTGTGCTGAGAGACGCCTGGATATGGGGTCAACACCTGACAGGACATGTGCTCTCTCAGATCAGCCTCTGCATGCTGCCAGGGACAAGGAAGAAGGCTCTGACCTTTCATCCTTACAGGTTGTGACCAAAGGGGAAAAGAAGGCCTTTCTTTCAGCTTGATTTGAAGAAATCTGGGGAAGGCCTCCAACTGGCTCAGCTTGAGTGCTGCTCACATCACCATACCCGGGAGGGCGGGGGGCGAGGTACAACTGACCCCTGATCATATGGCCTATCTCAGGACCAGGATGGGGAAGGAGAGGCAGAGTCCACTAGAATCTCCTACCCTTACACCAGTGTATCCCCCAAAAGTAGGGTTGTCATCATGGGCTGACAAAGAATAAATGGTCCACACAGCAGTCTATACCACTCACTGCAGTTCTGAGGAACTTGATATCCCTGTGAATGAAAAATATCTGAGGGAAATGAGCAAAACATTGTTAGGGGGCTATGAACAGCCTGAGTGAGCCGCGAAGGTCATCTCTGAGAAAATCGGGGTAGCTCCTTCAGAGCCAAGGGTAGGGTGGAGGTAATGGAAAACTAAAGAGTGTCGGTGGTCAGTAAAAACAAAAACAGGCTTTCACAGAGCTATGGATCTGCCCTTACTTCTCTATGGCCAGAAACTCCCTTTTCTTGCTTTCTTCATCTGGTAATGTCACTGCCTCTGCAAAGCTCTCAATTCTCCAAGACCAAAGTCCTGCTCCCAGGTTCCAAGAGTATTTTGCATTTACTTCGCTTAATTTTAATCTCTGGCTCATGGGTACTGCTTCTCTCCTGGACATGGCAGGGACCAAGTTTTATAGTGTGAAGCTCCTCTTCTAGCACACAGAACAAGAACCTGGCATTCAGCACAGGTGCTCCATACCTGTTTGATGAGTAGATGAACTACACAGGTAAGAATATATTCTCTGTGGCAGA
>NW_011888909.1:4244435-4245889 GCF_000151845.1 Pteropus vampyrus
ATTTACCTCACTGAATTTTAATCTCTGGCTCATGGGTACTGCTTCTTTCCCAGGCAGGGCCAGGACCAAGTCTTATGATAATAATCTTATATCTCATAATTATGTTAATAATCTTATAATAATGTTTTGTGGCTTGAACATAAACCCGGAAGTTAGAGCTACTGGGTTGGCCACCTGAACATGTGCAGTCTTGCTCTTCTCCTCCACCAAATCTCCAGCCCTGAAGACAGGACGTGAGTAAGGATGCTCTGCCACCAGGGTAATATTTCAATAATATACTTAAATGCTATGAATTATGCAAATATGTTGAAAAGATCTGTGCTAAGTTGCCGTAGGTAAAAAAATTCAAGGCAACTTACTTTAACCAGTAAGCCAATGAAATAATCTGAATAAGGTTAATCTCAAATCACAAACTCAGAAGTTGTTTAGAAACCGAGGAAGGATGGATGCAAGGATGGGAATTACAGACGGAAACAGCAGCAGGAGCCAAAGAGAACAGCCTGTCTGTTTCCAAAGCAGCAAGCCATTCCTCAGGGTCAGGGAGTAAGGTTTTTCAGAGAACAGAGGGCAGAGAATGGAGTTTGCACTTGCCTACTGGCCTGAAGGAGATATGGTTGAGTTTAGGTGGAAGGGACATGGTCAAATATGCATGCCGGAACCCTCGCTCTGGCAGTCTGTCTCGTGGATGGACAGAAGGAGGGAGATGGAGTTTGGGGTGAGGCACAGAGTTACAGTTCTGATCAGTGTCTGCCATTTAAACCCTGAATCTGGATAATGTAGGCCATGCTCTGTGCCTGGTATACAGACAGAGCTTAATCAATAACCATCATTATTATTTCTATGATTTTGAGTCCACCAGCACCATGTGCAGGCTAATAGAACATCAGCCAGAAGAATGCTGCTGCTGCTGCTGCTGCTAGGCTTCTATTAGCCACACCAAACGCCCCAACCCCGAAGACTCAGCTCACATTTGCGGACAACCTGCTACCTCGATCCTTTCAACTATGCGTTGCCCTCCATGTATATCTTCCCCTTCTCTCACCTCCACATTCTACCGGACTCATGAGGGCCTTGCTTTTCATGCTGAACCCCAGATCCCAGCATTAACACTGGAGATCAGAAATTGACTGTTACAGAGGAAGCACTGATTTCTGGTCACTTGGGAATGGTCCAGGTTAGAGACGTGTCAGAGGAACCCAAGTCCCAATGTCCCAGGTATCTAGGGACCTTTCACCAGGAGTTCCTATTGTGTGTGCAGCAAATAAGTGATAAGAGATCTGAGACCACCCTTTGCCCCTGCAGACATCACAACCTGACCAAAGCCCTCTGTTGTTAAACCCAGATGTGCTGATGCCCTCGACACAGTGCTCAGGCTACCTTTTTAACAGCCCAAGCTTATCTTGTCATATTTTCATGAAGCCATTTCCGCCACACTGCTCCCAAGCGAATTGGAC
>NW_011888909.1:4247044-4249354 GCF_000151845.1 Pteropus vampyrus
TGTTGATGAGTTTGTTGATGGCCCCCATCCAGAGGACAGTTTTCTGTCATCCTCTGTAGTTTGCTTCTCACTGGCCTCTGGGACTGTTGGCCAGTCTTTTCTTGATCTGCCTTCCTCCCTGAGTTTCTGTGATTTTTCGGCCTGGTTTCTCTCCTGTCTCTATTCACCCAGCTCTCTCTGCCCCTTTACTACCTGCGGGAGCTCCTGGAGGCATGGCTTCTCATTTTATTCTATCTCCTCAGGTGATCTCAGGCTTCCTTGAGGCTTTGATTATAACTTACAATGATGATTCACACATTTCTCCTTCCACCCAACCTGTATGTCTGACCACTGTCTCAACCTTCCTTTGGAAGTCAATGCCCATGTGTCCACAAATAAATTCAGAATCTCCACCAAGCCTGGCCCTCTTCCAGTATCAGCCAGCCTGAGGAATCGCACTATCTCCATCCTGTTCTCAAGCCAGAAGGCCAGGAGTCATCCTGGACATTTCATCCCTCCTCTCCAAATCCCCACTCCAATCTAACCAATTTGTGGCCAAATCCCTAAATGGCACCTTCTAAGGTCTCTTTCAAATCCATCCACTGCTCTTTATTCCAATTACTAGGGTCAGCCACCACTCAGGCCTCTTGCCTGTTCTACAAGAATACTTACCAACATCTTCTTCCTGTTAGGTCTCTCCAAGCTATTTTTCAATCTACATCTACAGTGATCTTATTAAAATGCAAATTTAATTTTGCTGTTCCTTTGCATAATTGCTCTTAGGGCCTGGCCTGGCCTACATCTCACTGAGTCATCCCCCATTATATTCCCCCTGGTTTCTCTGCATGCCTTGGCCCTTTCCAACCTCTTTGGCCTCCTCCAGCCACTGTGGCCTTCCTACAGCTACTCAAATGTGCCATGACCCTCTGCCACATGGCCTTTGAAAGTTCTCAGTCCTCTACCTGCAATGTTGTTCTTCCCCTCTCCCTCTTCTGGAATTAGGATTCTTCACTTAGATCCAAGAACAGTCAGTGCACACCTCCTCTGATGAGAAAATCTCTCCAATTATACACTCACATGGAGACTGTCCCTTTTCCTAGCACTTAAGATCACAGTGTGTTTGATGATTAACATTTATTTATGTGAATCTTTGTCTTTGGTGATTATCTATCAGCATCATAATGGTAAGAATTATGTTACCTTCTTTTTTTTTTACTTACCAATGAATCCTCATCTAGAACACAACTGGTGCTCAATAAACACTTGTCGAAGTAATGAATTACCTAGAAAATATGGTGTAATATAATTTTGCCATTCTTTCAAGAAATATTAAATGCCTACATTTCACATTTAGGTTTCTTGGATTTTTGCTATTATAAAATGCTATAATAAATATATTTAAACATAGAACTACTTTTTCTTAAGTCAGTCATTTGCTAAAAATTAAGGCTCTTGGCATGCATTACTAAACTGCTTTTGAGATTCCTGTATTCTATCTTAATATAATGATATAGAAACTATGCCAACTTAATGACAAAATACTTTAATTTGCATTTCTTTGCTGAAAGCAAACAGTTCTTTATATTTTGTAGCTATCTATATTTCTTCATTGATAAAACTTTATGTCCTATGTATTTTTTTTTTTTAATTTAACCTGTCAAGTCTTAAAATTTTTACATTAAACTGTATGAGCTTTTGGAGTAAGGATTTGTCAATTATATTTTATGCAAATTATTTTCCCCAATTTTTGCCTTTTCAGTTTACATGATGTTTGATATTAGATACTTAAACATATCCTGCAAAGAGTTTTTGATCTTTCCTTTTTGAGTTCTTACATAGTTTTTATAACTACAAGTGTTTCTGAAAGTATGCTCTCTTAACATTTGCATAACCCAGGAACCTGTTAGAAATGCACAGATTATTCTCCATTCACATCTACAATCTCAGAAACTCTGAGGTGGGTTTAAAAATCTTTTCTAGCAAGCCCCCCAGATGATTCTGATACATGAGAAAGTTTGAGAGCCACTTGTCAAGAAAGGCCTTCTTCACCTAAAGTTTTTTTGAGCTCTTTTTTTTCATTTAACTCTTTTTGGATTTAGTATAAAGAACAGAACTAGTTTTTCTCTTCCCAACTCCCACTGATTTACAATGCTTCTTTTGTCCTATACTGGTTTTATAAACATTCAGGTTTGCCTCCGTGTTTTTTTTTTTTACAGCTTTATTGAGATATTTTTCACATACCATAAAATTTGCCTACTTAAAGGGTATAGTTTTTAGTACATTCACAAGGTTGTGCATTCACAGCGACTTTTAGTTATTTACATATTTTTT
>NW_011888909.1:4249915-4256900 GCF_000151845.1 Pteropus vampyrus
CAGAAGCAGAAGCGCACTCCCTGCAATAGGAGCGCACTCCCCACAATAAAGTTGGTGCCTGCCGTTTCATTCTCATGTCTCATTCTCATGTCAGCCCCTTGTGCATTCTTCCAACTGGCGTCTCACCACTGAAACCTTCCCTTCTCAATCAGTTTGGCACTGAGAGGTGTGTTTTCATTTTCAATTATCTCAAAGTCTCTTCTATTTTCCCTGTGATTTCTTCTTTGACTCATTGGCTATTTAGGATGTTGGTTAATTCTACATGCAGTTGAGCACTGCATAACAATGCTTTGGTCAATGATGAACCACACATCAGATGGTGGTTCCATAAGATTATAATGGAACTGAAAAATTCCTATTGCCTCATAATTCATTGTAGTGCAATGAATCACATATATGTGGTGCTGATGTAAATGAACATACTATGCAGCCAGTGTCATAAAAGTATAGCACATACAATTATGTACATTACATAACACTTGATGATAATAAATGACTATGTTACTGGCTTATGTATTTATTATGCCATATTTTTAATCATTACTTTAGAATGCACTCTACTTATAAAAGTTTGCAGTAAACCAGTATGCTATGGTAGAGTGGCGGCAGTCTCATACCTCTAGTGTTTACTGCATTTCTTGAATGCATCATTTTCTCTTGTTTTTGATTTATCATGATGTTTTATAAATTTAGTGTAGCCTGAGTGTGGAATATTTATAAAGTCCACGGTAGTATACAGTAATGTCCTAAGACTTCACATTCACTCACCACTCACTCACTAACTTACCCAGAGCAACTTGGAGTCCCATAAGCACAATTCATGGTAAGTATTCTACACAGGTATACCATTTTTATCTTTTATACCATATTTTTACTGTACCTTTTCTACATTTAGATACATTTAGATACACAAATACTTACCATTGTGTTACAATTGCCTATAGTATTCGGTACAGTACATGCTGTATAGATTTGTAGCCTAGGAGCAATAGTTGTGAAGACTATACCATCTAGCCTTGTGATAAGTACACTCTACGATGTTTGCACAAGGATGAAATCGTCTAATGACACATTTCTCAGAACATACCCGTCATCAACCAGCAACAGTGTATTTGTGAATTTCCCAACTTTTCTTCTGCTGTTGATATCTAATTTTTTTCACTTAGTCACAGAAATACTTTGTATAATTTTAATCCTCTTTATTGAGACTTGTTTTATGATCTAACCTATGATCTGTACTAGAGAATGTTCCATGTGTACTTGAGAATTAAGTGTTGGGTGATCTATAGAGGTCTGTTTGGTATAGCTGGTTTATAGTGTTACTCAAATCTACTTCCTTGTCAATCATCTGTCTAGTTCTATCCATTATTGAAAATGGGTTATGTACATCTCCAATTTCTCCCTTCAATTCTGTCAGGTTTTGTTTCATTTATTTAGGGGCTCTGTTGTTAAGTGTATATGTGTTTATAATCATTACATATTTCTAGTAAGATATAATTAAATAATTATAATCATTATCATTTATTATGTCTTTTGTCCCTAGTAACAATTTTTGTCTGAAAGTATTTTTTTATGTGTGTGTGTGTGTGTGTGTGTGTGTGTGTGTGTGTGTATATATATATATTAGTATAGCCATTCCAGCTCTCTTTTGGTTACTGCTTTCATGGTATATCTTTTTCTATCTTTTTAGTCTGAGAATCTAAAATGAGTCTTTTTAGATAGTATATAATTGTATTTTTTAAAAAGTTCTACCATCTGTCTTTTGATTAGGGTATTTAATTCATTTACATAACATGCTTACCCATAAGGTAGGATTTATGCCTGACATTTTCGCTATTTGTTTCTGAATGTCTTATATCTGTGTTGTTCTATTCCTCTGTTATTGCCTTATTTTGTTAGATATTTTCTAGTTTATCTTTTGAATTCTCATTTTTTTGTGATGTTATTTATAATAAGAAATATATATTTGGTCTTCATCCCCATTCCTGGCACAGAACTAAAAACCCTTAAAATTTCCTAAGTGATCAGTGAAAAAGTTGTCTTTTGTGATGTTAATGAATAGACTTTTGGAAAACCTCTAAGTAACCTAAGGAAGGATGAGGGCTAGCTGCCAGGGGGAACCAATCATGTAATCAGAGGGTTAGAACTTTCAGTCCCACACCGGACTTCCAGAGAGGGGAGAGGGGCTAGAGATTGAGCCCAATTACCAATGGCCAATGATTTAATCAACTAAGCCTATTCAACAAAGTCTCCATGAAAACACCAAAAGATGGGGTTCAGAGAGTTTCCAGGTTGCTGAACATGTGGAGAGTGGAAATTTTGGAGTACATGGAAGTGTTGAGCCTTTTCCTCATACCATGCCCTATGCATATCCTTCCATCTGGGTATTCCTGAGTTATAACCTTTTATAATAAGCCAGTAATCTAATAATTAAAATGTTTTTCTGAGCATCAGCAAGTTAGTTGAACGCAAGGAAGGGGTCACTGGAACCTCTCATGTTGGTCAGAAGCACAGGTGACGACCTGGACTTGTGACTGGAATTTGAAGTGGGGTGGGAGGGGGGCAGTCTTGTGGGACCAAGCCCTTAACCTGTGTAATCTCACCTGATCTCCAGGTAGACAGTGTCAGAATTTAATTGAACTGTAGGATACCCAGATGTTGGAGATCTGCCTGGTGTAAGGAGAAAATCCACACATCAAAATTGGGAGCAGAATCACATTTTTTTACTACATTGTTTGATTTATTCTCTCAGTGGCTGCTCCTGGGATTACAATTAGCATCTCAAAACAATTTACTTTGGATTCATACTAACTTAATTTCAATAGTGTGTAGTCAATAGTTGCTCCAACATTATATCTGTGTTCCTTCCACACTCCTTTGCTATCATTGTCACACAATTACACCTTTATACATTATAAGTCCATCAACACAGTTTTAAATTATTGTTTTAGGTAATTTTCTTTTAAAACAGATAGGATACAAACAAAAATAAGTTTATACTGTCATTTATAAAACCTATGTTTTTCATTTCTTCATGTGGCTTCCAGGTAGCGTCTGGTATACTTCCATTAAAGCCTGAAGGACTCCCTTTAGTATTTCTTATAAGGCAGGTAGGTATACTAGTGATGAAGTCTCTTATTTTTTATCTGAAAATGTCTTAATTTCTTCTTTATTTTTGAAGAAAGATTTAGCTATATATAAAATTTTTGGTTGAAAGTTTTTTAAGCACTTGGAAGATTTCACCCATTATCTTCTGGCCTCCAAGTTTTCTGATGAGAATTCAAGTTACTGTAACTGCAGCCCAATAGTTTTCCTTAATAGATGATTTTCAGTTTGTTGTGAAGCTTTGATTAAATGTCAGAAAACTAAAATTCTTTGATTTTAGTTTTGCCCACGTTTTCATTGTTTTAGAGGAAGAGTGAGTTCACTAAGGTCCTTACTCTGTCATTTTGGAAGTTGATCTCTTATTCCATATTGTTTTAATTATTTTAGATAACATGTTTTAATACCTTATAAAGCAATTTTCCTTTAATAATTATTTTTTCTAGAATTTCATAACTATTCTTACCTGTTGGCTAATTTTTCAGGTGAATGTTAGAATCATTTGCTCAAGCTCCAATTATAACTTCCATTGGTCCTTTAGAATGCTACTTTTAAAACAGCTCACCTTAGACTATTCAAGATTCTCATTTTCTTCTACTTTAATATTGCTTAGCAAACTTACTAAATTTTTTCATATAGATTACACTGTATTTTTCCTAGGCATTTAAATTTTTTTTGTGTGATTGTGAACTGTGATTAATATGCCATGTTATTATTATTGGGGGGGGGGAGAGACCCTACTCATTTACTACCTAAAGTTAATGGAGTGAGGAGGGCTCATTCTGGAGCTGAGAGAATTTTTTTCTTTGAACCAACAGAATATCTTTGTCCAAGATAAATCTTAAGGAGAACTTCAATACATAAAAAAATAAAACCAGAATTTCCTGTCTGAAAAAGTAGTTGAGGGATGGTCCAAAGCCCTGCAGGCTCTACCTCCTGCTTTACTCCTCAGCCCTTGAGGTATTTTCTAACAACTGGCTGCTCAGTTACCTTTCATAAATAGGAACTCATTTATAAGCTCCTTAGCATAACTTCTTGCTATTTTTTTTAACACTTCATTCTACTTTAAGATGTTTTTGTATCTCTATTCAATGACTAATACTACATCTGAGTTTCAATGAGATACTGCCTCATTGACATAGACCATTCCTGTCTCTTGTCTCTCATAAATCAACAGAACAGGAGACTAAACATAAGCTTGAAGATGTGATGGGTGCAAGAAAGAACATATAACTTCTGTAATACTTTGTCACTATCCCATCCTAGGTCACAAAGAGAGAAGTGTTTTGACTCTATCATTTATAAATACAAGTGCCTGGTTTTCAACTAAATGAGTTGGTAGAATATGATATTTATGAATTTTACTTCAGCAGAGAATAGAGGGTCTTATAAAATATCTGGTATATAAGGAGGAGGTGGGTCTAATAGGGCTTAGAACCATAGGACTACGAGCATCTTTAAAACAGTTAAGGCAGTGACTTCAGAAGCATGGCGGAGTGAGAGATCTCCCCAGATCTCTCCCCTTGAAATAACAATAAACTGGACGTCTAAAACTCAACAAATAACACTCAACCTGCACACAGGCATGTCTGAGTGAGTGATCTGTGCATAACAACTTCCAAAGGCTAAAGAGAGACCTCTATATAATAAATCTTCTTTCTAGAAAATAGCAGAGTATACGCCCATTAATGCCCAGATAGAGAAATAATCCATCAGACATCATGAATAACTAAGGTTATTCAAAAAGGAAACTCAAAAAGACAGAGAAAAATCTCCAGAAAATGAGCTTAAATACAAAGAAATACATGATTTAAATGACAGAGAATTCAAAATCCTGAGAAAACTCAGTGAGGTGCAAGATAGATCTGATCGACAATTCCAAGAACTGAGAATCAAAATAGACCAACAAAATGAGTATTTTAGCAAGGAGAATGAAAACCTGAAAAAGAAGCAAACAGAACTTCTAGAGATGATGAACATATTAAAAGAGATGAAGAATGAAATAGCAAGCTTAGAAAATAGAGCTGACCAGATGGAGGAAAGAATAGTGCTATCAAAGACAGAAATCTAGAAATGACTCAGAAAGAGAGAGACCGGAGAATGAAAAAAAAAGAAAAAAGAAAAAAAAAAAAAGAAAGAGCTACACAAGAACTATCTGACACCATCAGGAAAAGCAACATAAGAATAACAGATATACCAGAAGGAGCAGAGAAGGAGAAGGAAAAAGAGAGCATATTCCACAAATAGCTGATGAGAATTTCCCAAGTCTAAGGAATGAGTTGGATCTTTAAACCTAAGAAGCTAATAGAACACCCAATTGTCTCAACCCAAAAAAGCCTTCTCCAAGACACATTAGATTAAATTTGTCAAAATTAATGACAAAAAAAGAATTCTCAAGGTACCAGGGAAAAGAAGACAGTAACCTATAAAGGAAAACTCATTAGACTATCTTTGGATTTCACAGCACAAACCTATTAACAAAAAAGAAGTAGAACTGAATATTCAAACTATTAAGTGAAAAGAATTATCAGCCAAGAATAATATATCCAGCAAAGCTCTCCTTTAAATATGAAGGAGAAATAAAGACCTTTACAGGCATACAAAAATTGAGGGGGTTCTCCACTATGAGGCCTCCATTACAGGAAAATACTGAAAGAAGTCAACCCATCTAAAACAAAATGACAAAAAAAATACTTAACTATGAGTAAGACGACTAGTAGGCAGAGAGTTGCCAGATAGTGCAACCCTTATTAAGCACATGGTAATATAAGTTTAAACATTAAGAATATACCTGCCATGCTTTAGAAATGAACATTTAGCATACATAGGGACAGTCTGAGAAAACAATAACAGAAAAGGAGAGGGAGCAAAGATCCAAATTTGCAAAGGAGAATGGAAATAAGGCACGTATAAAAGAAAAGGGACTACTATATATGTATGTAACTATCCTTTAAATAAACTTAATGGCAACAACAAAGCAAAGATCCAGAACTGAGATATATAACATAAAACGTGAAGGGCCAGAGGGTAAATCCACAAAACCCCACCAAATTAAAATAACAGACAGAAAAGCAAGGACCAGGAAACAATAGAAACACTGAGCTACCAGAAAACAAAAGAGAAAATGGCTATAGGAAAACCTCATATTTCAATAATCACCCTAAATGTAAAAGGAATAAACTCACCAATTAAAAAAGCACAAAGTAGCAGAATGGATCAAAAAACGAAACCCAACCGTATGCTGCCTCCAGGACACACATCTCAGTTCCAAAGACAAATATAGACTCAAAGTGAAAGGGTGGAAAATGAAATTCGGAGAAAAGCAGGTGTAGCTGTACTTATATATGATGAAATAGACTTCAAGATAAAAAACGTAGAGATCCTGAGGGACACTTCATAATGATAAAAGGGAATCATACGCCAAGAAGACATAACACTTATTAATATCTATGGCTCCCAATTAGGGAGCCTCGAAATGTATAAAGCAATTAATTACAGAACTAAAGGGAGACACTGACCAAAACGCTATCATAGTACAGGACCTAAATACCCCACTGTCGGATATGAACATATCATCCAAACAGAAAATCAATAAGGAAATGAACATTAGACCAAGTGGACATAATCGACATTTACAGAGCCTTTCATCCCAAAACAGCTGCATATATATTTTTCTATAGTGCACGTGGAACATTCTCAAGGACTGACCACATGCTGGGACACAAAAATAGCCTCAAAGATAAAAGACTGCAATGATACCAACCATATTCTCTGATTGTAATGCTTTGAAGCTGGAGATCAACTGTAAAAAGAAAGTAGGAAGAACCACAAATACATGGAGATTAAACAACATGCTAATGAGAAATGACTGGGTCAGAGAAGA
>NW_011888909.1:4257400-4257799 GCF_000151845.1 Pteropus vampyrus
AGCAGTATGGAAATTTGAACGATCATCCAAAAAGTAAAAGTCCAGGATCAGATGGCTTCACCAGTGAATTCTATCAATCATTCAAAGATGATTTAATACTTATTCTCCTCAAACTCTTTCAAAAAATTGAAGAGGAGGCAATTCTTCCTAACTTATTTTATGAGGCCAATATTACCCTGATCCCAAACCTGGTAAAGATAATACAAAAAAAGAAAACTACAGATCAATATCTCTCATGAACACAGATGCAAAAATCCTAAATAAGATACTAGCAAAGCGAATACAAGAACATATTAAAAAGATTATACACCATGACCAAGTGGGCTTCATCACAGGGGCATAGAGATGGTTTAACACAAATCGATTAATGTGATACACCACATAAACAAAATAACGAAT
>NW_011888909.1:4257849-4280628 GCF_000151845.1 Pteropus vampyrus
AGCAAAGCGAATACAAGAACATATTAAAAAGATTATACACCATGACCAAGTGGGCTTCATCACAGGGGCATAGAGATGGTTTAACACAAATCGATTAATGTGATACACCACATAAACAAAATAACGAATCAGAATCATATTATCATATCAATAGATGCAGAAAAAGCCTTTGAAAAGGTACAGCAGCGATTTATGATCAAAACACTTAATAAAATAGGTATAGAAGGAAAGTATCTCAACATAATAAAGGCCATATACAACAAACCCTCAGCTAACATTATACTTAATGGTGAAACACTAAAAACCTTTTTCCTCTAAGATCAAGAACAAGACAAGGCTGTCCACTATGACCACTGTTATTCAATATAACATTGGATGTCCTAGTGAGTGCAATCAGGCAAGAGAAATAAATAAAAGGCATCTAAATAGGAAATGAAGAAGTCAAATTGTCGCTATTTGCAGATGACATGATTATATAGAAAACCCTAAAGACTCCACTAAAGCACTATTAGAAATAATGAACAAATATGGTAAAGTTTCAGGATACAAAATCAATGTTCAAAAGTCCATAGCATTCCTATACTCTAATAATAAATTGTCTGGAAAAGAAGTGAAAAGAACAGTATCCTTTGCAATTGCAACAAAAAGAATAAAATATCTAGGAATAAACCTAACAAAACATGTGAAGGACCCATATAATGAAAATTATGACTCTATTAAAAGAAATTGAAGAAGACACAAAGAAATGGAAAGATATTCCGTGTTCTTGGATTGGAAGAATCAATATAGTTAAAACGACCTTATTATAGATTTAATGCAATCCCCACAAAATCCCATGTATTTTTTTAAAGAAATAGAACAAAAAACCATCAGATTTGTATAGAAGCAGAAAAGACCCTGAATAGCCAAAGCATTACTAGGAGAAGGGGCCAAGGCTGGAGGTATCACTCTGTCTAACTTCAAATTATACCACAAAGCAACAATAATCAAAACTGCATAGTATTGGTTAGAAACACACACACAGACCAGTGGAACAGAACTGAAAGGTCAGAAGTGAAACTCCATTTATTTGAGCAAATAATTTTCAACAAAGGATACAAAAACATATAATGGAGAAGGATAACCTCTTCAATAAATGGAGCTGGGAAAACTGGAAAGCTGCATGCAAAATAATGAAACTAGACTGTTATCTATCACCGCACACCAAAATTAACTCAAAATGGATTAAGAACCTGAATACAAGATCTGAAACAATAAATTGCATGGAAGAAAACTTAGGTACTAAACTCATGGACCTTGTAGTTAAAGAGGATTTTATGAATTTGACCTCAAAGTCAAGGGAAGTAAAAGCAAAAATAAATGAATGGGACTACATCAAACTAAAAAGCTTCTGCACAGCAAAAGGAATCATCAACAAGGCAAAGAGGCAACTATCTAAATGGGAGAATATATTTGAAAACAATACCCCTGATAAAGGCCTAATATCCAAAATATACAAAGAACTCATGCAACTCAATAACAAAAAAACAAAAAACCAATCCAAGCAAAAAATGAGCAGAGGACCTGAAGAGACACTTCTCCCCAGAAGACATACAAATGGCAAACAAACATATGAAACAATGCTTAACTTCACTAGGGAAAGGCAAATCAAAAGCACAATGAGACACCACCATCTCACACCTGTTAGAATGGCAATCATCAACAGGATAAGTAATAACAAGTGATGGAGAGGATGTGGAGTAAAAGGAACCCTCATACACTGCTGGTGGGACTGCAAATTGGCACAATCACTATGGAAAACAGTATGGCAGTTCCTCAAAAAGCCTAAGAATTCACCTACCATATGATCCACCAATCCCTCTACTGGGTGTTTACCCAAACAAACTGAAAACATTTATCCGAAACGATATTTGCACACCGATATTCATAGCAGCATTATTCACGGTGTCCAGGACTTGGAAGCATCCAAAGTGTTCTACAATGGATGACTAGATGAAGAAGATGTGGTACATATATACAATGGAATATTACTCAGCTATCAGAAGAGATGAAATACTGCCATTTGCAACAGCTTGGATGGATCATGAGATAATCATGCTAAGCAAAGTAAGCCAGACAGAAAAAGTTGAAAACCATATGATATCACTCATATGTGGGATATAAATCTAAAAGCAACAAACAAACATGACAAACAGAGATTCATGGACATGGACAGTGGACCTGTGGTTACCAGAGAGAAGCAGGAGAGTGGGGAGGTAGATAGGGGTAAAAGGAATCAAATGTGATAGAAAAAAAATCTAACTTTGGATGGTAAACACACAATGCAATATATATACAGCATACTGTTGAATTGTACACTTGAAACTTATTGGATTTTGTTGATGTCACCTCAATAATTTTTAATAACAAAAAAATTAATATGAGAAAAAAATCAAAAGAAAATATGTGTTCTAAGTCTATAATATTTTTTATTAATTAAAATTTTAGGACAAAGGAATTTAAAAAATCTCTATGATACTTACAAAAACTATTCAGTATTTAATGTTTTCAATTAGAAAAAACTTGAACTTTAAAGAACAGATTGCATAAATAGCTAGGGCCTCCAAAGTGAAAGAAAATAGTGACCTGCTATATGTATACTCATAAAGGGCTCTGACTTTTTAAATAAAAAGCAAACTGTACTCATTGTTTCAAAGTCTGTGGGAATAATTATTCAGTGACATCATATGACAATTCCTCTTATAGAAGAGAGCTTTACTCAAATCCAGCTCATATATAACCTTCTATGGCAATCTGTATGAGAATGGAATGAGATCTAGTACAGTTTTACAACCAATTCAGTATCTAAAGTGTTGGCACTAAGCAAAAATTTGAAGTAATCTATGCGGTATTAAAAATAATTGAGAATTATGACAATTTACTTTCAGGAGGTGTTATCTTAAGATACAAGAAGAGGATGGAATCTTAGAGGTGGCAGATACACTTACCTCAGGGTAATACAGTCCACAAAGGCCAAGAGCCCATGAGGGGAAGAAGAACAGATATTCATTCTGTACAATACTCTCATGAATAGCATTCTAAGGATTCTTACTAATTATAATTCAAAACTGTTAAGTTCTAATAACAACTGTGTACTTCCCTCCCTAAATGATTTTCTTCTCAGAAGTAAAATCAGGAAAGGGACTGAGCTCTGGAAAAAATGGTGAGGCTGTGAGTCTCAGGCATACTACTATGTGCATACTACTTCTCCAACCCCAGGACGTGACTTGCATTCCCATGTCCTGCCTCATAGTCTCTTGTGTATGAAATACAGTTTGTGTAATTTATCCTTGGAAAAAATCATAGTGGAATTTGAGAACCTGCTGGGGCATCAGTTTTTGTCCTTCAGTATCCTAAATTCAGATAATTTCAACATCCAGAAATATCCTTTGATTTGTTCTTTCTCTGATATCTTATGTCCTTGGGATCAAAGCCTCTTTCGCTGGCACCAAATAATGCCCAGTGAGGAGTTTTGGCCATATAATCCTTTGCGCTGAAAGTTTTTGATCCACTGCTGTCTTCATATTCCTGGATGAGCTCCTGGAAGCGGTTATAATCAATCCACGTCCACCATTCTTTATCAATCTTAAACTAGAAAGAAAAAAAGTAGTCAGGTCAGAAGTAAAAATATCTGTAAAAAAAATCAAATAAATATAAAAAAATGAGCTGAACTTTTCTCCCTATCATGTTAAAGAAAATTCTTTCACGCTCCAGATATGGTTCCATATCAAAGCAGAATGTGCTATAGTCAAAGGAGAGTTTCTTTTCCCTTAGGACTGTAGCTGTGCTGAACCTGGAAGACCCAATTGCTGAATAAAGAGTATATCTTAGAATTGAAAGTCAAGTTTATCTTAAGCAGTATCAATGAAAGAGGGTTTATTAGATTTGGGGGCATTATATGTTAACGGTCAAGCTAATTCTAATTCCTCTTGCTACTTTTTATCTGGTATGAATTTTCATGGTTGTGTTAGTAGCACCTAGTAGAATCTTTTTCATTACTAAACTTTGCTTGTGTTATTAGTGAAGATTTAATCAATAACTTCAAATTCTGAAATGCTAACTTAATGACTCAAATTAGCCTTTTTAGCCTAACATGGATACCATATCTCATTAGTGGAAAGCCTTGTTAAAAATTTCAGTTCAATAAAGGGATATAATCTAATTTGTACTCTCAAGAAAATTGCTTCTCAGAAGTCACTGTAGGATAATGACTAGGCATGAAGAAAACAAAGTAAATTAAGGAGGCTCTGAAGGAACTACTAATTGAACTGTGGAGGCTTTTAATTCTAACTGCCTATTTGACATTCATGTAAATGTATACTCTGATACTTGATTTATAAACAGACAAATCTGTTATGCCACTGTCTTTTTAAAAAGCCTGATTATGGACCAAGTAACAATCTCATGTCTTAGCTGATAAAAATATTGAAAATATATGTTCCTGTATTTAGAATGTTAAAATATGAAGTTAAATGACATCTAATTTAAAAAACTTATTAAAGTACAGCTGGTATACAATATTATATTAGTTTCAGATGTATAACATAGTGATTAGACATTTAGATACGTTACGATGTGATTACCATGATAAGTTTAGTAACCATCTGCACCGTGCAAAGTTTTTATGATATTATTGACTATATTTCTTGTGCTGTAATGGCATGTGATTTTTTACCCCAAAGCTAAGAGCGTTCAAGGGGGAAAAATGCCAAAAAATGAAAAACTTTATCTATGAATCATAAGAAATTTTCTTCTAATAAGACCATACTTTGAAATGGTGCCCCAAGGGCTTTATGAACTCTACAACTCAAGATGTAAAATCCTATCTCCCCGTCATTTTTTCTTCCAAGACTGACTGCTCTTGAATGTTCTCTACTACTGTGAAAGCCATCACTGTCATCCTCAGGTGCCAAACCTCAAAACTAGAGTCAAAGGTACCCTTCCCTTCCCTGGCCCCTCACAAAAAACCACTGAGCCCACTGATTCTTTCTTAGCAGCATTTCTATCACCATGCCCTGACACGGCTCTAACATAGACACTCAGTTCTGGAGTGTTCTGGAACTCTGCAAGTTTTCCAGCTGAATGATCTTGTGATTCCAGTTCTGGCTGCTTCCATCTTCTGTAGGCTGCCTAAGATTACTATGCCAACAGCAGATAAGAGCTCCATTATCTAGGACATATCGTCTAAATATCAAATCTCCATTTGGAGGCTCTTCATGAGCTAGTTGCTTCATGTGATTCCCATGCTGTTCCCTCTGTCTGATTAATACCTATTTAACCCTCAGGTCTCCTCACATGTCCTTTGCTCTGGAAGGTCTTCCCAAATCACTTCAGACTATGATAGTTTCTCTGCCACAGGACCTCACTGTACTCTGAACTTGCCCAATGAGAGCATATTATAATTGCTTCTGTAGTTCCCTCCCTCATCCCACCATGCCAAGACAGTTAGCTTTGTGACTATATCTGATGTATTATAATTTATGTTGTCACTAAGGACATAAAAGGGCCTAGCTTCTTCCTCCTTACTTCTTAACAAAGCTAGAAGCTACACAATGAAAAAAATTCCAGCTGTTCTACTGACATCTTGAGAGACAGGATGGAATTTTGCTGCTATTGGCTCCATAGATAGTATGGACTATTTTCACAATGTACTCACGGTACAGGGCATAATGCTCACATGTGACTGGAAATGGGATGACTTCTTTACTAGTGCAGGAGTAAACATGTCATTAACAAGTATTAAGTAAAATAAGGCCAATAATGATGTCAACCTTTTATTCTTCTCTCCTAATAACATTTATGGAGGGCCATCTATAAACTTGGCTCATCAAAGACGTTTTAAAAAATTACAAAATAACATGGTGTGTGCAGTGAGTGAGATTATACACAAGGTACTTTAGGAATGCAGAGCAAAATGTGATAAATAACCAACCCCATCCCCTGGAGTTTGGGCCTGCTAGAAGAGTCCTCTTGGGGACTCCTGGCTTGGCTGGTTAAAGCAAATAATCATATTCTCCTCCTCTCTATGTCTTTTTGTCCCCTCAGGATTCACAATCCTGGTCTCCTTTCTCCCTCAAACTCTAACAATTATCACTTGCCATGGACATTCTAAGCGAGACTACAAGATTAGATTGGATTAGAGCAATAGATTGAAAATTTTTGCCACAAGCTGCAGTAAGAAATATATCTCATATCTCAACCTAGTACACACACATGTATCGACGCACACATATTCTGGAAACACAACTTTAATAAAACTATAGGCGATGTATTTTATTTTAAAAAATTGTTGGCTGTAACACACTAAATTGATTTCCTAACTCTAATACGGTTTAATGAAGATCTGGTCTATTCTGACTACAATAAATTCCAAAGGTCATAGATGATCTCAAAAGCGCAATAAGGTATGGCCTTGACTAAATAAAGCCAGGCTGCTAAAGATTGATGAGCCACTTTTATGGGCTTCCACTGTCCAAAACAATCGAACTGCTATACAAAGGGTCATCATTTTCTTATCTTTCACACAGGGAAAATTTCCTTAAATAGAATAATGACAAATAAGTTCTCCATTATTTTAAATGTTTAAAAGATTCTATTAAAGAAACTTCTGGTCAAGATGGAGTAGATAAATGCTGTGCTCGCCTCTTCCCATGATCACAACAAAATTACAACTAAACTACAGAACAACCATCATTAAGAACTGCCTGAAGTCTAGCTGAACAGGATCCCTATAATCAGGAATATGCAGAAGAAGCCACAGCAAGATTGGTAGGAGGGGCAAAGAGATGCAGAATGGGCTGGTCCTAAACCCACTTGTGGTAGTTAAGAATCTGGAGGAATATCTCGGCTGCAGAGTCCTCACCCACTGACCCAACGAGGAGCGAGTGGTCCCAGACCCACAAAGGGTTCCCTAGCCCGGACCACCAGTGCTAGGAAGAGAAGTCCCTATAACATCTGGCTGTGAAAACCGGCAGGGATCACAGCTGAGTGAGATGGAGGGCTGACAAAGACCTAGGAACTGCAGGTCTTAAAGGGACAGCCCACAGACTTGCTCATGGACTCACTGAGATCCAGCACTGGGGTAGCTGCTTGGAAAGTGCCAGGGACCTACAAGGAGGAGCTGAATTGACCACCTTCAGGAAGAGGGCTAGAGAGGCAGAGGTGAAGGCAGCTTACTAGACGCCATTGCTAGTTTATTGAGCCCTCCCCCATACAGCCAACAGGTGCAGGCAGGTGCCAAGTCTGAGTCTCCACCAACATGGCTAACACCATGTATCCCACTCAGGTAATTCTCTAAGAGCCCACCACACCTAACTCGAGCACTCACCTGGAACTACTTCCAGTGGCATTTCCATGCAAATGGCCAGCCTTGGCTCACACTAAAAACTTTTCTAAAATCTCTCAAAGGTCTGCACACCCCAGACAAGCAGTGGCTGTCCTCAGCGTGCCTCATACCTCTTGCTAGGCAGCCCCGAGTCTGGCATCGGTTCATAGCTTAGCCTCTCCCAGGCACCTACAAGCCCAGCACAGGTGGCAATCACCTGCAGATCACTTTGTAGCTTCTACCAAGTTCCTCCAAGTGAGACACAGCAAGTGGCTGACTTTGGCTTACATCAAAGCTCCTTCCAAGAGGCCCCAGAACCAACATAACTAGTAGCTGGCTTCACATCACACAAGGGCACCATCTAAGGAGATCCACAAATGATACACCCAAAGGGTAGACTGAGTAGACACCAGAGCCCTGCTAAAGTGAATTCTGCTCCATGGGGTCAGCCCATGCACAATAGCTCATGTGCTGTAGCCACAGCCATTCCTCACTGCCAGTCAGCCTGAGGGTCAATCCCTCTCACTGAGGTATCAATAGCAATCAAGGCTCAAATACAAGAGGAGGGCACACACAATCCACACAAAAGACACCCATGGAGCAAGCAGCTCAGGTGACAAAGGAGACTGCACCACTGGGCCCCATAGGACACTGATATAAAGCCACCCTACCAAAACTGGGAGACAAAGCAGATCTACCTAATACATACAAACAAACACAGAGAGTCAGCCAAAATGAGGAGACAAAGAAACGCCCAAATTAAAGAACAGGATGAAACTCTAGTAAAAGAACTAAACAAAAAAGAGACAAGCAATCTACCACCTGCAGAGTTCAAAACACTGGTTATAAGGATGCTCAGTGAACTTAAGAAATGAATTAAATGCCTCGGCGACAACTTCAGCAAAGAGACAGGAAACATAAAAAAGAGATAGAAAACATGAAAAAGAATTAGTCAGAAGTGAAGAATACAATAACTGAAATGAAGAATACATTAGAGGGAATTTATAGTAGATTAAATGAAGCAGAGGATCCAGAGATTTGGAAATGAAGGTAGTGGAGAACACCCAATCTGAACTGCAAAAAAGAAAAAAAGAATTTTAAAAAATGAGGACAACTGAAGGGACTTCTGGGACAACACATGTAACAACTCTTCGCGTCATAGGAGTACCAGAAGGAGAAGAGATAGAGCAAGGAGATGAAAACTTATTTGAAGAAATATGATGGAAAACCTCCCCAACATGGGTAAAGAAATAGACATACAAGCCTAGGAAGTGCAATGTCCCAAAAAAAGGTGAACCCAAAGAGACCTGCGTGAAGACACATCATAATTAAAATGCCAAAGGTTAGAGACAAAGAGAGAATCTTAAAAGTAGCAAGAGAAAAATGGTTAGTTACATACTAAGGATCTCCCATAAGACTGATTTCTCAACAGACACTTTGCAGGCCAGAAGGGATTGGCACAAAATATTCAAAGTGATGAAAAGCAAGGATCTACAATCAAGATTACTCTACGAGCCAGGCTATCATTTAGAATCGAAGAACAGAAAGTGCTTCCCAGACAAGAAAAAGGTGTTTATCACCACCAAACCTATATTACAAATAATGTTAAAGGGACTTCTTAAAGACGAAGAAAAAGTAAACTTAAAAAAATATGAATAATAAAATGGTAATACACAATAATTACTTTAAATGTAAGTGGTTTACATGCTCCAATAAAAAAAAAATCTAGGGCGGCTGAAAAGATAAGAATACATGATCCATGTATATTGCTGCTTGCAAAGGAACTACTTCAGATTGAAACAAAAACAGACTGTAAGCAAAGGGATGGAAAAGATAATTCATGCAAATAGAAACAACAAAAAGGCAGGCATAGCAATATTATATCAGACAAAATAGACTTTAAAACATGGTATAACAAGAGACAAAGAAGGACATTTTATAATGATAAAGGGATCAATACAACAAGAGGAATAAGACAAGGATGTCTACTTTCACCACTTTTATTCAACATAGTATTACAAGTTGTAGCCACAGAAATCAGACAATAATTAAAAAAATAATTCAAATCGGAAAGGAAGAAGTTAAACTCATTATTTGCAGATAACTTGGTACAATATATAGAGAACTGTAAAGACTCCATCAAAAAACTAATATAGAAGTAATAAATGAATTCAAAGTAGCAGGATGCACAATTAATCTTCAGAAATTAGTTGCATTTATACATCAATAAGAAACTATCGGAAAGAGGAATTAAGAAAACAATCCCATTTACAATTATATAAAAAAATAGAACACCTAGGAATGAACCTAAAAAAGGAGATAAAAGACCTGTACTCAGAAAACTGCAAGACACTGATGCAAGAAAATGAAGAAGATACAATGGAATGGAAGGCTCTATCATGATCATTGGTATGAATAATTAACACCATTAAAAGGTCCATTCTACCCAAAGCAATCTACAGATTTAACGTGATCTCTATTGAAACACAAATGACAGTCTTCAAAGAACTAGAACAAATAATCCTAAAATTTATATGGAACCATTAAAGACCCAGAATAGCCACAACAACCTTGAGAAAGAAGAACAAAATTGGAGTTATCACATTGCCTGATATCAAACTATACTACAAGGCTATAGTAATCAAAACATCATGGCACTGGCCTAAAAACAGACACACGGATCAATGGAACAGAACAGAGAACCCAGAAATAAACCCATGCCTCTATGGTCAATTAATTTATGACAAGAGGCAAAAATATAGAATGGAATAAAAACAGTCTCTTCAAGAAATGGTGTCGAGAAAACTGGACACATGTAAAACTTGGAAAATGGATCGCTTTCTTACACTATATACAAGAATAAACCCAAAATGGACTGAAGACTTAAATTTAAGACCTGAAATCATAAAACTCCTAAAAGAAAACATAGGCAGTAAACTCTCTGATATCGCTCCTGTAATTGTTTTTTTAAATATGTCTCCTTGGGTAAGAGAAACAAAAGAAAAAATAAACCAATGGGACTATATCAAACCTAAGAGATTTTGCATAGCAAAGGAAATAATCAACAAAATGAAAAGATCAGGAGAAAACAGTATCAGATTTCAGTAGCTGAATAAAGATATCAAATGTTAGCTGAAAAAATGATGGATAAGCACTATAACTAGCTTAGCAGACCCAAGAGACCTGAATTTTAAACTGGACTGAAAAATCCAAAATTCAACCCAATTTATGCTTCAGAATTCCCCAAAGGCACAGAAATGGTGGCACCAGTCACTCCTGGAAGTAGGAGTAGCAAAGGCACTAACTTTCTCCCCCAAAAGCCCAACAATAGATTTATATTCTATTTAAGAAATTGTTAGAATCCCAAGTTCCTGACCTCCTGTACATACATGCAACTGAGCAGGTGCCTAACATGCCCACTACATTCCCCAACAGAAAAAAAAATAGGTTTATTCTCAGAAGACAATAAAAGAAAATTCTATGGATTAACAAGGATAGGGATATCATACTGAAAATGAAGGATTAGAATAGCCCTGTTCCCTATCTGCTTTCTGAGCTCTGATGGCCATGCAAGGTGGAGAAATTAGAAGACCCTCTGACCAGCCAAGAAGGACAGACTGAATACTGAGTTTGGGTTCCCTGCAGAGTGACACAGCTAGATTTCTGTAAGAAAAAGCTGAGCCCAGCCAGTCCTCTCACTTAAGACTCCCAATCTGCTTTTTAGTCTCTCACTTCAATATGAGAAAAAAACTAATGACCATCTGAGGAAAACTTCTAATGTGAAAGAGAGATAAAAAAGAAAAAGAAAAGAGTAACAAAGTAAACAGAGCCTAGGCAGGAAAAAAAAGACAAAACAAAATACAATAAAAACCCAAACAACTAAACTAAAACAACTATCCTTAAAAATGAGAGAAGATACTATATTCATTTAAAAAGTTACTCTATAAAAGGAAACAAAGAATGAAAAAGACCTTAGATTTTAAAACTATAGGAAGAGAAATGAAAGGTTCACAAGAAAGTTAACAAAATAAAGAAAATCTTCTGTAATATAGAGTAAAACAGAGAGAAAGAAAACATTTTTTTAAAAAATTAAAAGACTAGCCTGAGACCCAATTTCAAAATAATAGTTCTTGAAAGAAAGGAGAAATATAGAGGAAATTCTCAGTGCAATAATTCTGGAAAAATTTTAAGAAGTAGAGGCCATGAGTTTCCAAATTAAAGGGGTCTATAATGGATAAAAATAGACACACTGAGGCACATCTCAGGGAAATTTCAGAACAATGATAAAGAGCAATCTAATAAGGAAAACATGGTCATATACAAAGGATTAAGACTCAGAACGCCTTCAGAGTTCTCAGCAACCACAATGAAAGCTAAAAGACAGTGCTGCAACTGCAAAGGGAAAACAGTGTTCCACCTAGAATTCTATATCTTAGCAGAACTATCAATCAAGTGTGTATAGAGAATAAAAGTATCTTTAGATATTTAAGTTCTCAATGAACTGTACCTCCTACATAGTCCTTCTATTGGAATCTATTGGAAGATATTTCACCTGAATGAGGGAGTAAATCAGAAGGATCCCAGAAATAAGATACCTTACACAGGAGAGAGCTGAAGCAAATCCAGTAAGATAGCTCTGCCTCCAAAGTAGGTGGGCCAGAAAGGGCCTCTACAGACTCCTTTAAAAAAATGAACCTCTTGAAATAATTAGGTGTTTTGGGTTTATCATTCAAAAATGCTTAATAAATAATAGATAGATGTGTTCATTTATCAAAAACCCAACACATCTGAGAGTCTGAGAGGAAAGAGAGATGATGGCAGAGAATTTGAGAGCTGATTTAGCTAAAGAACACAGAAATCTAGACACAGAAAAAAGAAGATAAATATTAACTCCAAAGAAACTAAAAAGTTGCTGGAAACAAAGAGCAATCATAGGAAATTGCACTGCTCAGCAGTAATAGTGTTCATATGATCATAATAATGCATAAAATTATTTTATACATATGTTGGAGAGGTGGAAGAATAATAGAGGATGTAAATGAGAAAAGGTAGAAGAGAGCTTAACTCTTATCTTCCATAGTATAAAGTGTAGAGATAATGAGCAAATAAAAAAAAAAACAATAAGTAGTAGCAATATTAAGTATATTACTTAGAGATATGAAGACAAACGCCAAAAGAACCAGCTAGAAAAGCTGAAAGTGGTTGTCAGTTGAGAGGGGTGGGGAAAGGAGGTATGTGTTTGAGGAGAGGATGAGGAACTGCTGATTTTTGTAATATACTTTAATTTTTTAAACCCTGCCTATATAGAATTTGATTAAAAATAAATAAAGTTTAAAAATAGCAATGACCAATCCATCCAAGTGAGGAAAGAGTGTATTATTAACAAGCCAAGCCAACAAATGTAGAAATGGAGTAAAGGAGAAGATCTGAATGACATTGGTAGTGACAGATGCTTAGGAAGTATCTTACTTATACTAGGCACTATGTGTGGTCCTTTACCTTGTGTAATCCACTTAACAAAGACATGTGGTTGGATTCCCATCTTTAAAACAAGGGCAAAAGTCCAAAAAACCTAAGTAACAAATTTGCTGAAGGTCCCATCATCCGTAAATAGAACAGCCACAATTCAAACTTGGGGCTGTTTAAGAGCCCATGGTCATTACACTGTCCCGCATTATCTATTAGCTGTCGAACTGAAAAAATGACAAAACAGTAAGAACCATCATATCTTTCAAGTATTTCTAAGTGCCAGGAGAGAATTTTTTACCCCTAGACTTATTTATATATAATACTTCTATGTTAGCTCCCTTTATTGAACTGATCTAAAAGTTACAGAAAATGATCTGTATATTTCAAATTCTTAGTGTTCTTCAATCTTCCTCAGCATAAAGTCTAAACAATGAGCACAATGAGAAGAGGCATGCTTTCTATTGATTATTTCTCTACTCAAGTACAGCACAGCAGAGACAGTCTTAATAAGGCAAATGCTGGTGAACCAAAAACTTTATTTGCAACCTCTAAAGTTAGTTTGCTCAACCTTTGATTGGTTCTGTTTTACTTACACAGCTTTCATCCCTTCTGGGAAAATAGCAATTAAAAAATAATAATAAAACTGCCATAGTGAGAGGTATTCCTATTACCTGAAACAATTCCTAATAGTAAATGTGAGCATGTTGCTTCTTTTTTGTAGATGAAGAAATGACTTCCCTTTAGTTTTATTCTATCTTCCATACAGACAAGTCCTTCAAACTCAAAATGTCACAAACAAAAATTCTTACCATTTGGCCTGCCCTATCCTGTCTCAACCATTCTTTGCTGAAGTTATTCCAGCTTTTAAATTATACTGTGTAGCTACTGAAAAGTTCTAATCATTCGAAGGCATCATATTTCTACACATCTAAGAGTTAAAATGAGGAAATCTTGCATATAAGCTGAAAAGAACAAATCAAGACCTATTTATTAATATCACCATTGGAGGAATGAATATTCATTCCTCCATGTGATATTGCAGTATTCTTTATTGACAAATCAAATGATCAGCACCTTTAGAGAAGAGCCTTTATTATGAGCCTGCTATAGGCAAGGCACTACTGTAGATGCTTTACATACATTACTTAATTTAGCCATCGTGATAACCCTATAAATAGAGTTCCCCATATTTTGCGGATAAGAAAAATATGAAAAGGTAAGGCTGGGATTTGAAAACAGATATAGCAGTAGAAAGTTCAGAAATCCCCAAGGCCACTCCCACTTCTGCCACCAATTTCAAATTTAAGGATTCACCAGCCCACTTCGGGTTTGACAATTCACTGTAAGAAACCACAGAATTCATCAAAAGATGTTAAGATTCATAGTATGGCTTATTACAGAATAAGGATATAGACTCCAAGTTCCACACATGGAGGTTCCAGTTATTCTCTCCCAGTGGAGTCTAGGACAGTGTTAACTTCCTCCGCAATGATGTATGACAATAGACATGGAATGTTGCCAACCTAGAAAGCTCACCTGATTTTTCCTTTTTCGTTTTTTTTTGGGTTTTGTTCCCCACACATAGTTGATTACCAAGTGGCTGACCTTAGTGTCTGGCCTCTCTGAAGGTTTAGCAGATACTGTGTAACCTAAAGCCCCTACCCTAAATAACAAGCTTAGAGTAGACTATCTAGTGTAGCCCAAGACCCCCAGATAAACATAGACATTTAGCAGGCTCAATATTCTAAGAGCTTAGAGATCACCTCCTAGAAGCTGAGGGCAAAGGTCAGCCCCTTCTTTGGGTAAAATAAATCCTTTAATGTATCACCGGATCTCAAAATCCAGATATAATCAACAAAGCAGAATAATACAAAAATAAGAATCATATATACCATTTTCATTTTCACACTCTTACAAAGGGTTTTGATGTGATTTTAGTATCAATCATTTCCTAAGTTGGGTCCTCCAAATATATGGTAATACTTATGAACCAAACAACTGAAGTACTGGTTAAAGGATGGAAGAGGAACTGCTAGGCTTTTTCATAACTCAGAAGTACATGTTAATTGGGAAGGGGTAGAAGAAGTCCCAGGGTAGTCTGCTATGAGATAGTGGAATACTGAACATAGCTGCCACCTTTTTCTGACTTTAATGGTGATAAGCAGTATTCACACGGCAACAGCTGCCTGGGAATCATTCGTCTTAGGAAAACTACAAAACTACAACAATGAGATTGAACTCTAGATATATCCAAATGCAATTAAAAACGTTTTTAAATCTAGAAACTCAATTTGTGGGGTTTCAATCTTAATCTCCAATTTTGTTGGAGTAGAGCCAAGTCCTCTTAGCAATATCACCAAAATGCCATTTTCTCTGACATTTCTCTTGAGAATTACCTGGAGCAATCAGGCTTCTGATAAGAGTGAGTTCTACATGTAACACAGAAGGAAAAATATTCGGTCAGTAGGTTTTGTTAAGAGAACACTGCACAAAACCTAAATGAAGAAACACAATTCCTTTCTTATTCTAAGAGGGCAATGTGTGGGGAGGTGACAGCTCTTGTTCTCTCTCTTTACAGATTACAAGTTTAGATAGCCAACAGGGAGGCCTCTGTGACCAGTGTTTAATTACCCACAGGGTCTTAAATTTGGCAAAAATTTCCTCAGAGTTGATGATGTTGGAGGAGATCATAGAGATTGCTTCTTGGTAAGCTAGGGTGAGGAAATCTTTACCTTGTTTCCAACTGACACTTCTCTTTCCCTATCTTGTCTGACTGCTCTGTAGCATTTGAAAGACAGTATAATGTAGTGGTCCAAAGTAGGCTCTGCATTTTGAAATATATGTGATTGAATTTTAGCTGTCCCTTTGGACAAAACTTATACTCTCTTGGCCTGAGTTTCCTCCTTTGGAACAACAAGAAAAACAGTATTTATGACTCATAAGATTTTTATAAGAATTGAAGTAGTGCATGAACAATGTTATTCATTGTTGAGTTTATCAGCAGACACTAAAACTAAGGGATAAAAAAAAAAAAACCTAAGGAATGACACCAGACATCTCGTCAATGATGAAAGATACCAGGAGATAATGAAAAGATTATGCTGAAAGACGACTGAAAAATATCTTCAAAGTACCAGGAAGAAATACATCAATTTAGAGTTTTCTACTCTGATAACCTATTAAGAGCAAAAGTGAAAAAATGACATTTCAAGGAGAAAAAGACTAAGTTTACCATTCACTTCAGTGAGAAGGAAACTGCATCTAGTAGGAACAACTGAGATGCAAGAAGCAAGAGGAAATCACGAAAGTGGGATTTATATGGATCCACTGAAACAAGCATTAATTGAAGTAAAGAGTATTGGGGAGTCCTTGTATTGTGCTGAAGGAGGACAATAATGCCAATTAACTTTAGATTTAAGTACAAATTTAAAAAATATAAGAGTACAGGATTCTGGGAAGATGGTGGAGTAGGAAGCATCAGGATACTTCTTCCCACCCAGACAAAAATTATACTGGCAGAATCTGTGTAATATAACTACACTGAAATTCTGATGTCTACTGAAGCCTTGCAACTTTCAGAGGAAGGCTTGGATCGTAAATTGCAGTTAATTTCAGTCAAATTCAGCTTAGATCATTAGCAGCTTCCCATATACCACTCCCTATCCACATAGCAGTCAGCTGTGAACATGTTGCTGAAGCAGCCTACATGCAGCCCGTGGAGGAGTGGGAAGGGAGCAATAAGGACCCTGCCCTCCAAACACTGGAGATCTGTATACTGATTATTGATTACTTATTCTGATAACAGAAGTATAAATGGATTAAACTCTCCATAAAAAAAACAGAGACTGGCAGAATGGACAAAAGGAAACATAATTCAACTATATGCTGTCTACAAGCTTACTTTATAGCCAAAGACTAAAAAATGAAAGGATGGAAAAATACAGTCCATGCAAAAAGTAACCAAGAGAGTAGACATGGTTTAACTAATATCACACAAAATGAATGTCAAAGGAAACAAAGAACTATATATTAATAAAAGGTTCAATAAAGCAAGAAGATATAACAATTATAAATATTTATGGCGCTAATCAGAGATCACTAAAATATATGAAGCAGATACTAACAGAATTGAAGGGAAGAACAGACAGATAGTTCTACATTAATAGTTGGAGACTTCAATAATCCATTCACAATAATGAAGAGAATAACCAGACAGAAGATTAGTAAGGAAGTACATGACTTAACACAATAAATCAACTAGATCTAACAGACATACATAGAACGTTATGCCCAAGACAAAATACACATTCTTCTCAGGTATACATGGGACATTTTCTAGGATAGACCACATGTTTAGATCACAAAATTTGTCTGACATACAAATTAAGTCTAAATAGATTTTAACAGACCGAGATCATACAAAGTATTTTCTCCAACTACAACAGAATGAAGTTAGAAATCAGTAACCGAAGGAAAACTGGAAAATGCACACTTGTAGAAATTAAACAAAAACTCTTAAACAACCAATGAATCAAAGAAGAAATCACAAGGAAAGTTAGAAATACTTAGAAACTAATGACAATGAAAACACAACATATCAAAACTTATGGGATATAGAGATTTACAGCTATAATTGCTTACTTTAAAATAAGAGAATAACCTAAAATCAACAGCCTAACTTTACAACTAAGGAACTAGAAAAAAGAGCAAACTGAACTGAAAGATAGCATAAGGACGGACATAATAAAGGTTAGTGAAGAGATAAACAAAATGGAGAACTGGAAAACAAAACAAACAAACAAAAAATACTGAGACCAAAAGCTCATTTTTCTAAAAGATCAAAAAAAAGGACAAAATTTTGGTTAGACTGAGAAAAAAAGAGAAAAGACTCAAATTACTAAAATCGAAAATGAAAATAGGGACCTACAACCAAGTTTATAGAAATAAAAAGGATTATAAGGGCATACTCAGAATGACTAAATGAGATAATGTAGATAAAATGGACAAATCCCTCAAACTTTCCTCAAAACTGAAGAGGGAATGAATACTTTCTAACTCGGTCTATGAATCCTGCATACCAAAGCCAGACAAAGATATCACAATACAATTACATACCAATATCCCTTATTAACAATGATGCAAAATTCCTCCTCAAAACAATATCAAACCAAATTTAGCACTATATTAAAAGGATTATACATCATAACCAAGTGGGATTTATTCCTGGAATGCAAAAATGGTTCAACATATGAAAATCAATGTAATATACCACATTAACAGAATGAAAGGGGAAAAAAACACATAACCATCTCAACTGATGCAGAAAAAGCATTTGACAAAATACTCTTTCATGATAAAAACATTTAACAAACTTGGAATAGAAGTAAGCTACCTTAACATAATAAGAGCCATGTATGAAAAACCCACCATGAACATTATACTCGATGATGAAAAACTGAAAGATTTTCCTTTAAGATCAGTTAACAAGACAAGTATGTCCACTTTCATCACTTCTATGTAACACATTACTAGAAGTCCTAACCAGAGCAATTAGGCAAGAAATAGAAAACTTAAATGTCCAAATAAAAAAAGAAGTAAAACTATCTCTGTCCACAGAGGATATGATCTTATTTGTATGCAAATCTTCTCCTGAGAATCTGTCACTTGAGATTGAATCAAATGGTGGTGAATGCTTGAGCTAAACTGGAGCCACAGCAGCCATACCAGGTGATATGAAAATGGAGAAGCAAAAGAACCAAATGGGAGGGAGGAAGTAAGGGAAAAAAAGGAAGGAAACATTCAGAAAGACTGACAGACAGGTGAATGTGGCCATTCCTTTTATAATTATAACTTTTATAGTTTTTTTATTTTATGTTTAGGTCTATGATGAATTTTGAAAGCAATAAGATCTGTATATAGATTCTTCTTTTTTTCATGACATGTGGATGTCCAATTGTTTTAAGTATCATTTGTTGAAAAGACTATCGTCTCTCCATTAAATTGCCTTTGCTTTGTTGTCAAAGATCAGTTAACTACATTTTTGTGGTTCCATTTCTGGCCTTTCTATTCTGTTACATTGACATTATGCACTTTTCCAAACATATGGGACTTTATAGCACAAATACTGAGTCTTGAAGTATGTAAATTAAAAAAAAAACAAAACATTTAGGTGGTTGGAGAATCCAAGGAAAAGATGCAGACTGTGACAAGAGAATCCAACTAAATTATAAATATGTGAAATAACTTCAATGAAAGGGGATGTGGGAGGGGAAAAGATACTGAAAGAAATAACTTTGGAAATGAGTGAAGCCTGTAAGACTAAAGGCAAAAGGATCTACACATAAGCACTGTATTCTACTGTTCAAAATTCTGATACTACTATACATGTATACTGACATTGAACAATTGAGTTTATAGATGACTAATAACTGGAGCTAGGTTTCTCACTGTTGGAGTGTGAATTTATAAGTAAGGAAGAAGAGGAGGCTAGAAAGAATCACATGTTAATGGATTAGAGTTTGAGACATCAGTATGTTCAGCTTAATATAAACACAAACGGTTACATATAGAAATATTTATAGACATATGTACATACAAAGATTAGTATATGTAGATATATTTCCTTGCTCTATCATCTGAGAGAGACTAAAAGAAAAGATGCCTTAGGAGCAACAAACGTATCTTCACCCAGATCTTGGTTTCTAAACACCATATTCTAATAAAAGGAACCAGGGCTCCTGAGAGAAATGGCTGATCCTAGGACTGGTACAGGACATATACAAGATGAGCCTGGAGCATCTTGCAGTGGTAGAAAGTAAGGAAGTGCTCAATTCAAACAAAAACAAACTCCCTGCCCACCACTGATGCAGAAAGCCGGGTAGAATGTCAAAAGAGCACAGGAACCAACTAAAAGAGCTCCTAACAGCTAAAGCTAAAATATTTTGAGCAAAAGAAATAAAAGAATTTGATTATAACTCAAAGTATAAAATGTCCATGTGTCCATACTGATAGAAAAATTAATAAATTAATATGAGAAGAAGACACAAATGTGTTCAAAAGAATTCCAAGCAATTTATATAGACACTCACTCCACCCTCAAGGATGTGGAGCATAACTCTCATTCCTTAAATATGGACTGCATACAGTGATTTCCTTCTGCAGGGGATTGTACAGAGAGGTAGAGGGAAGAGTAATTTTATAGTAGAGAAACCTGACGAACACTACCTCATCTGGCTGAATCAAGGACATCAATAGTCATAAATAATGTTGACAGTATGCATCCTTAACATGATGCAATGAAAATGGTGCTTCGCCTCTGTGATTTTCCTCCTAAAAACCCATAACCCAGATCTTATGAGAAAGCATTAGACAAATTTCAGTAGTGGTGCATTCTATAAAATACCTAAGGAGTACTCCTCAAAGCAGTTGATATTAAAAATAAGGATGGTCTGAGAAACAGCTATAGCCAGGAAGAGTGTAAAGAGACATGACAACTGAATGTTATATGTTATCCTGGATGGAATTCTAGAATACAAAAATGAAATTAGGTAAAACCTAAGGAAATCTAAATAAATGATGTATTTTAGTTAATAATAATGTGTCAATATTGGTTCATTAATTGTAACATGCACTATGCGAATGTAAGATGTTAATAATAGGCCAAATCCGGGGTACACAGGAACTCTGTACTATCTTCTGTTTTTCTGGAAATCCCAAACTATTCTAAAACATAAAGTCTATTTTTAAAAAAGTAAGGAATTAAGTTTTAAAACAATGCCATGTGGATTCTGCAAGCTGTACATATCACCTACCACTTGGTTTCCTTAGGGAGTGATCACTAGTATGTAGAGGGATCTATTTCTGAACTAAAATTATGAAAGTGTATTGATCATCGTGGTCTTATCAGTTTGCAGACTGACAGGACCAAGGTTACATTTAAGCTGCAAACCCAAAAGCAGAAGGCTCATTGTACCTCCTCTTCCCAACTGTCCCTTCCAAAGCACAGGTCTACCGTCCTCTAACGGACAGGCAACTGCAGTCATCTCTTTGCCCCTCTAGCTCAATCTTGGAACTAAAATATGCTGACTTATCTGTTTTAATGTGAGTCTGCTGTGGAGAGCGATTGCAAGCTGAAGAGGTCCTTGCAATCTGTGAGGTCAATCAAAGGTTGCCTCGCCTCAAGAACCCTCCTAAGAATGGGGAAGTACAAATTGATTGGAGAGCAATACGGTGTTAGGTGTTACTCCGAGACAGGGAAGTACGCTCATAGCTGGGAGCAGATGGAACTGCAAAAGATCATAGCAGGGTGTGGATTGGGTGATTGTGCAGAGGATGATCTTATCCTAGCCAGCAATTGTATGCTCTTGTATAAAAGCAGCTTGTAAAAATAAAACTGGGCCACTACTCCATCATCAGTGGATAGTGGACCTCCTGATCCCAGATTTCTGCCTTCTTTCTTTTCTCAATCTCCCACTGTTTCCACTCAGGTACATTTTTCAGAGCTGTGCTGGACATGGCAGGATTTACCACTCACTGAATGCGGCAGTCTGTTATATCTTTACTTTGTTCAACGTCAGAGAAACTCACTGAATGTTCTATTCCTATACCTTCCCACCCACTAAGGAGCTTGCCTCTTACCAATGGCAGGAACTTTATCTAAATATCACTTCTAAACAACAAAATTGTTCTAAAAAATAATCACCTGTTTCAATATATATTCACTATAATAATTAAGAAATGCTTTGCATGTGGTGCAGCATATGGCAATGACAAAATCACTGCACTGCAAATGACCGCGGAGTATTCTGGGTATGAATAGGGTAATATAATTATAATGGACTCTCCAGAAGCTATTTCATGTTGTGAAAATCTTAGAAATTTAATGCAGTATATTTAAATGTCATTTAAATGTAAATATTCAACCAATACTTGGGATCTCCCTCAAATTTTTTTCATTTAAGATTTACCTTACATTTGGGGCTATATAATATTCTGGCTCAGATGGAATTTCAAATTTATGAAATGAGTAAAGGAAAAAAATGCCACAGTTGAGGGATTTTAAATGCTCTACTACTCAGCAGTGCTCTTACTTCTGTTAGCTAACTTAACTAGAATCAGAAAAGTATAGTACTGTGGATAGGAAAGACTTTCAACAAGCATAGGTAGATATCAATTTCCTGCTGCAAAAAAAACCAGAGAGGAATGGTGAATGACAAAACAACTGGATTTAACAATGAGCAAATCACTGATGACCTTTAAAATAGCAAACTCAGTAGAATAAATATTGAACAAATGAATGATAAGGAAGAGGTAAGTAAGTACACCAAAATAGCAAGATGGAACAATGTATTTGATTTCAGAAGGTAAGGCAATGAAAAAGGAAAGTAGATAAAGGTGAAAAGGTTGTTAATTCACTAAACAAATACTGAGAGAGGATTTAATATGTACTAGGTACTCTAGGAAGTGTCGGGGATGACAGTCCTTGTGTTCTGGAAACCGATACCTTCTTAGAGAAGGCAGCCTTATATATGTGCATGCAGATTTGAGAGAAGTGGCCCCCACTCTGGAGATGTTTGATCTACATCTTTAAGGAGTAGAGATTCACCAGGTAAATTGTGATGTGGTGAGGTGATCAGCACATTTCTGGCAGAAGAGATATTTTGGGCAAATGCACAGAGGAAAGAAGCAACAAGATAGAGCCTTGCAAAAGCTCGGAGAGTAGGAATACAGTGAAGTTGAAAAGGATCCAATTGTGAAGGCCATTACAAATCAAATATTTAGATTTTTCTCTTAAATGCTCTGTGTGATGTCATGTGTTTGAAAAAATACAGCAGAGCAACAGTAAATTTGGGATCGGCAGCATAAACAATGAGGATGCTGAATAGTCAATACTTATTCTTATTTATTTATGGATTACATGATCTGTTTTGTAGATTCAAGTCTGTAGA
>NW_011888909.1:4281643-4337703 GCF_000151845.1 Pteropus vampyrus
AGAGTGGTATCAGAGGCAGCTGCGAGAAGACCCTAAACTTCCACCTCTACTTAGCAGCAACAAGGTACCCCTCTCCAAACAGGTCAGTGGAAGCTAAGTGAGGAAGCTGGACTTCTACATCTAACTGGCTATGTAATGAAGTGATGCCCTCCCACATCTATCCCCACTGATATAGTGTGAAGAGGCCTGTTAAAATGGAGTATCTAAGTAAGATCTAGAGCCTCATAGCCTAATACCCAAAATGTTTAGGATACATATGAAAGCACTTGTCATACCAAGAAACAGGAAAATCTCAACTTGAATGAAAAAGGCAATCTAACACCAACATCAAGATGATGCATATGTTGGAATTATCTGATATGGATTTTAAAGCAGCCATCATAAATATCCTTCAATAGGCAATTACAAACACTTGAAACAAATAAAAGACAAAGTTAAATTAAAAAAAGAACCAAATAGAAATTCTAGAATTAAAAAATACAATAACCAAGATAATAAAATTCAATGGTTGGGTTCAATGGCAAATGGGAAAACAGAAGAATCAGTGAATTAGAAGTTAGAATAACAGAAAGTGCCTAATCTTAACAATAAAGAGACAAAGACAAACAAAGCCATGGAGACCTATGAATCCCTAACAAAAGATCTAACATTATGTTACAAAGTTCCAGAGAGATTGGGGAAAGAGAGTAAGGCTGAAAAAATGTATTCGAAGGGACAATGGCTAAAAATTTCCCAAATGTGTAAAAGATACAAACCTATAGATTTAAGAAGCTGAGCATACCTCAAACAGAAAAGATATCCAAATCATAACATATCATAATCAAACTTCTGAAAACTAAAGATTGGAAAAGTAAAAATCTGAAAAAAGCAGTGAGAGAGAAACACCACTGTACTTACAGGAGAAAAACAAATAATGAGATTTTTTTTTTAATCATTACCTTCAAAAAGCCAAAAGGAAGTACTGAAAGAACCACTGATCTAGAATTCTTAACAGTAAAACTATCCCACAGAAATTAAAAGAAAACCAAGAAACTGTCAGATTAAGGAAAACTAAGAAAACTTGGTTACATCACACTGCTCTAAAAAATCTCTGAAGGAAGCTCTTCAGGCAAATGGAGAAGATTCAAAAGGGAATTTGGAACATGAGGAAAGAAGAAAGAGCAACAGAAAGAGTAAAAATATGGGTAAAAAAGTTCTTCATTTGAGTTTTCTAAATCACATTTTATGGTTAAAGCAAAAATTATAACATTATCTGATATGATTTTCAATGTACATGCAGGAAGTATTTAAGACATTATAATTGAGGGAGGGTAAGGGACTTTAAAGGGAGATAAGGGTTTTACATTTCACTCAAACTACTAAAATGCTGACACTGGTAGACTGTGATATATATGTGTAATGTAATACCTAGAAGGACTACTAAAAAGTCTATAAACAGGTACACTCAACAATGCTATAGATTAAGTCAAAATGGAATTCTAAAATAGATAAACAGATACATTAAAAAAGCATGACATAACTATATATTATCTCTAAGAAATTCAGTTCAAATACATAAGTTGGTAGAAAGTAAAAGGATGGAAAGTGATATATCACACAAAAAGCAATCAAGAGAAAGCACAAGTGGCTATATTATTATCAGATAAAGTAGACTCCAAAGCAAAGTACTAGAGAGACACATTATATAAAAAAGGGTCAAATACATCAAGAAGATATAGAAATCCTGAATATGTATGCTCCAAACAACACAGTTGCAAAATATGTGAAGCAAAAAAAATAATGGAACTGAAAGGAGACACAGAGAAACTCACAATTACAGTTGGAGACTTCAACACTTCTCACTCAATATCGGATAGAACTATACAGATAATCAGCAAGAAAAAGAAGAACTCAACACCACCACCACCCAACAAGTTGAAATAAACATTTAACACTCACTCCTAAGTAGTAGAATACTTACTCTCAGCAAGCACACACAAAACATTTACCAAGACTGACCACGTCCTGGCCCATAAAACAAGTCTCAACAAATTAAAAAGAACGGAGATCATATAGAGTATATTCTCTGACTATGACAGAATCAAACTAGAAAGCAATAACAGAAACACAACAAGAAATCTCCAAACACTAGAAAACTAAACAACAAAGTGCTAAATAATCCATGGGCCAAAGAGGAATATTTATAGCATTACATGCTTACATCAGAAAAGAAGAGTTAATAATCTAAGTCTCCTCTTAAGAGACCAGGAAAAGAAGAAAAAAAGAAATGCAAAGTAAACAGATAAAAGCCTTAATAAAAAGAATGGCAGAAATCAATGAAGCTGAAATCTGAAAAACAGAGAAAATCAATTAAAGAAAAAGCTAGTTCTTCAAAAAGACCAATAAAATCAGCAAACCTCTAGAAAGACTAACAAAGACAAAACAGAAAAGACACAAATCAGAAATGAAATTGAATGTTGTGCAGACAGTAAAAGGAAAATGAGGTAACATTATAAACAATTTACTCACATAAATTTGACAACCTAGATGAAATGGATCAAAATTCCTTGAAAAGCACAAACTACCACAACTCAACTGAGATGAAAGATAATTTGAATAGTCTTATAACTATTAAAGAAATTAAATTCATAATTTAAAAAATCCCCCCAAAAGACATCTATAAGCCCAGTTTTTCAATGGAGAATTCTACTAAACACTTAGAAAGCTAACACCAACTCTATGCATTCCCTCCCAGAAAACAGAAGAGGAAACATTTCCAACCTATTTGGTGAGACCAGTGTTACTCTGATACCAAAACCACAGAAAGACAGTACCAAAACAAACAAACAACAACAAAAACTTCAGGTCAAAATTCTTCATAAATGAAGAGGTAAAAATCTTTAACAAAAGATTAGTAAACAGAATTCAAGGATACATAAAAAAAAAAAAAAGAAAGAAAGAAAGAAATACACACTATGACCAAGTGGAGTTTATACCAGGAATGAAATGATGGTTCCATAATAAAACATCCATGTAATTCATTATATTAACAGACAAAAGAAGAAAAATCACATGCTCATGTCAACTGAGAAAAAGCATTTGCCTTAATCCAATATCCATTCATAATAAAAACCCTCAAAAAACTAGGTATACAGGGAAACTTCCTCAACATGGAAAACAACATGTACTAAAACCTACAACTAATATCATATTAAATAAAAGGCTAAGTACTTTCTCCCTAAGATCAGGAAAAAAGTAAGGATGTCCAAAACCACCATTCTTATTCAATAAAGTACTGGAAGACTTAGTCAATGTAATTAAGTAAAGGAAATTAAAACGATGAAGATTGGAAAGGAAGGAATAAAACTGTCCCCATTTGCAGATGACATAATGATCGATGTACAACATCCCATGAAATCTACAAAAAAGACTCCTCCTAGAATTAATAAGTGAGTTCAGTAAGGTGGCAGGATACAATAGCAACATACCAAAATTAATATTTCTATATACTGCAATGAACATGTGAAACTGCAATTAAAAATATAGTACCACTTATAATTGCTAAAAAAGAAAAATACTTAGGTATAAATTTAATAAAGCATGTTATGACTTGTATGTTGAAAACTATAAAATGCTCATTAAAGAAGTCAGAGATCTAAATAAATAGAGAGATCATGTTTGTGAAATGCAAATTAAAACCCAATGAGGTTCTACAAACTGATTAGAACAGCTAACTTTAAAAATTGTTAGGTTATGGAGAAACTGAATTTTTCATACACTGCTGGTAGGAATGCAAAAGAGAATGGCCACTCTGTAAAAGAGTTTGGTAGTTTCTTAAAAAAAAAAAAATCTCAAAAATATACACTTATTATATGACCTGAAAAATTGTACCTCTGGGCATTTATCTCTGAGAAATAAAAACTTATGTCTACACAAAAACCTGTACAAGGAAATTCAAAGCAGCTTTATTTGTAATAGCTCAAAACAGGGCCGGGGGGAAGGATAAAAACAAAATATCCTCAAAAGGTAAATGGTTTAACTGTGGTATATCCATACCATGGAATACTACTCAGCAATTAAAAGAAACAAACTATTGACACATGAAACAAGTTGGATGTACCTCAAGGGCATTATGCTGAGTGAAAAAAAGCTAATCACAAAGTCACATATTTTATGGTTCTGTTTATATCTGATTCTCAAGATAAAATTATACAGATAGAGAACAAACTGATTAGTGATTGCCAGGGCTAGAGATAGTTGGGAATGGAAGGTGGGTTTGACTATAAAGGAGTATCATGAGAAAGATTTTTGTGGTTATAGAATAGTTTTTAACCTGATTGTGGTGGTCCTTATATAAATCTACATGTAATAAAATGGCACAGGATTATATTGGTAATATCTGAATAAGGTCTACTTATTGCACTAATATAGTTCCTGGTTGCGATAATGTACTATAGTTATATAAGATGCTATCACTGGGGAAAACTGGGTGAAAGGTACATGAGACCTTTCTGTACTAATTTAGCAGCTTCCCACGAACCTGCAATTATTTCAAAATAAAAAGACTTGGTATTCAGTTTATGACTGTCTTCTCATATAGTAATAGGAAAGCAGTCTTTCAGTGTAACTGCAGCTTATACTCCCATTCAGAAGCCCTGAGGACACTTGCACAAATTGAGCAATCTCCTGAAGAAGTAGGAAATGATAAACAGTTGTTTGATAACTGACCTCTCTGGTTTCAGGTGATCTTTCCCAGCTTGTGAGCCAAAAGAAAAAGCCAATGTAACAGGTATGAGAAGTGACTATTTCATAAGAAGGTGTACTATATTTTCATTTCTTTCACTAGACATTACTATAAAAAAGAAAGTAGGAAGTGACTAAAAAGTTATGAGGTGTGCATACCGTGATATCTATAATGAAAAGGAAAAGAAGCACCAGATTTCTATTTCACTTCTGTATTGTTTCCTTATAGCCATGGTTCCCAAACTGTGAGTATAGAGTGCAAACTGGGATATTTTAAACTCTGAAGGAAAATACAGTGATCCTGGACATCTGTTGAGCATGATGTAAACTACTAGCTTGAGGTCGCTTACAGTTTCAACATTAGGTTATGCTATATTTCTTTCAATTACATCAGAATAGATGGAACTTTTAGGTACTTCTTTCGACCTACAGTTTTTGACAAAAAAATAACTAAGGTACTAGTGTACTATGAATGAGAAAATTTGAGAACTTCTATAATCTGATATCTATATCCTACTGGAATCTTGCCTGTATCACAGAGTATACTTATTCACTCTCTACTCACATGTCTTAAAACAAAACAAAACAAAAAAAAAAACAAACAAAAAACAAATACACAAATAATATTACCTCAGTGAAAGAAATCATCACTACCACCCACTTATCCAAGTCAGAAACCAGGGACTCGTGTTTGAATCTTCCCACTCTTCAGCAGCCTTAATTTTATACTTTTCCAAGTCTACCACTCTCCACTCTCCCATTTAACAAAATTCCCCCTGTAGTAAAAAAAAGACCAATGGACTAGATGCCAGAGGCTTTGGGTCTAAATTTGGTCTCAATTATCAAGTGTCATGTTATGAGACCTTAATCAAGTATCTTCACCATTATGACCTCAGTTTTCATATGAAAAAAATGAGATTAAATCATATATCTTTAAAATCTCAGAAGAAATATTCTGATCCTAGATGTCATATTACTTTTATGAATAATTTTCTAAATACAATGTACACAACACAATCAGATAACAAGGCACAGAAGGAGACAACATAAATGAGAACCAGCAGACACAACAGATAAAAGAAAGCAATTCAAAGAGAATGTAGATATTGGAATTATCAAACACAAAAAATAAAACAGCTGTATTTCCAATATCCGAGAAGCTAAAAGCCAAGTTTGAAAAGTTCAGCAGGGAACTGGAAATGACAAAAAGTGACATATCATATTTCAAAAAAAACAAAACATCCAAAAATAAGAAATTGATGGTTGAATTTAATAGCATATCAGACAGAGCCGAAGCAAAAATTAGTGAATAGGGAATACAAGTCAAAAGAAATTGTTCAAAATAAAGTATGAAGAGATAATAAAAATTACAAACAAGGCAAGACAAAAAATACAGTTAAGTTTAACATGTTTAACTAGAGTTCAGCAGAAAAGAGATAATGGGGAAAAAGAAATATTTAATGCAATGAAAGAAGAGAAAAATTTTAAGAATTGATGAGAAGTATCAATTGACAAAGTTATGAAGCCCAAAGAATTAAAAACAAAACAACAACAACAACAACAAAAAAGAAGTCCACCAGACACATCAGAGCATGAAACCAAAGGGGGAGGAAAAAAAGCCAAAGGGGGATTAATGGCAGATTACCTTGAAAAAAACCAAAGCTGACGTTTTATCATAGGAATTTAAAAGACAGGGAAATATCTTTATGGTGTTGAAATAAATGTCAATCTAGAATTTTATATCCAGCCAAAATATACATTTTCAGATAAACAAAAACCGAGTTTGCCATTAGCAGACCCCCTTAAAGGAAATTTTAAAAGGTGTTTTTTGAGCAAAGAGAAAAAAAATCCCAGACATAGGGTCAAAAATATAAAAAGGAGGAGAAAAAAATGGCGTAGACGATAGAAGCTGTTCATCCCTCTGGCGACCAAATCAAAGTTGTGATGGAAACAAAGAGCAGCAGCAAGGAAAAATCACCTGGGATGAACAAGCCATATAACTAGGGAGAAGTCCAGGAAATCACCCTGAAATGGCAGAAGGTAGGATGGGGCGAGGACGTGGGGCTGCCAGGTCTCTAGCAGCTGAGTGAGACAGAGGCTGCGGCAGTGGCAGACACCTCTTAAAGGGGCCACGTCCATGAACTGAGTTTTGCGATGACAAATCTGTTTGCTCTGAGCACCAGTGCCGATTTGGCTGTGCACAGGTGGCACCAGGAACTTACAGGGAGATATTGTCGGAGTGAGGGCCTGAGCGAGAATCCCTTTGTCTGAAGTACTGGTAGTATCCACTATTCCCTGTTTAGTCTCCTCCCCCGACCCGCCCCTGCCAATGTGCAGCCACAGAACTGCCATAGCTGAGACTTCATCAAACTGGATAACAGAGGTCGCTCTGCCCATAAGATTCCCTGAAGTTCTGCCTCCCCCAACTCAGCGGCCCCACCAAGCCACATTCAGGTATTTCTTCAGCACGTCAGGTGCTCCTTGCTGAGCACACCTAGACTCACACTGGAGGCAGCTGGCCTTGGTTTCTGATGTGGCCTTTTGAGGCAACTATAAGCACAGCATCTGTGGATTGCTTGCTGAATCTTAACAGGTGGACCCAGAGCAGGACACAGGCTGGGGCTAAATTTGGCCTGCAGCTGAATCCCTCTCAGGACTGTGCCCCTGGACAACTACTTCACAAATCCACACTAATAAGACCAGGACACTTAGGAGCTTTGCTTAGTCCATAGAAACTGACAAGGAAATGCAGCCAAATGGGAAGACAAAGAAGCAGAAACCATACAAGAGAACAGAACAGAGATCCAAAAATAATGGAGTCAAGTAATCTAACAGATGCAAGATTTCAAAACACTGGTTATAAAGACACTTAATGAACTTGTGGGAAGTGTAGATAAATTCAGTGAGAACTTCAACAAAGAGATTAAAAAAACATAAAAATGGAAATGGAAATTATAAGAGGGAACCAGTCAGAAATGAAGAACACATTATCTGAGATGAGAAGTATATTAAGTGAAATAAACAAAGGAATAAATAAAGTGAATAAAGAAAAAGATCAAACGACCTACTTAGAGGACAGTAAAGCCAAGGACACGCAATCAGAATGGCAAGAGATAAGATGCCAAGACTATAAAAATAATTTAAGGAGCATATGGGACACTAATAAGGGTCTAAATATTCGTCTGATAGGTGTAACTGAAGAAAATCAAGATGTTGAACAGCTGTTTGAAGAAATAATGATGGAAAACTTCCCTAACCTGGTGAAGGAAATGGACATAAAACCCCAGGAAGCTCAGAGAACTCCAAAAACTAGGGATCCAAAGAGGCCCACACCAAGACACATCATAATTAAAATGTTAAAGGTTAAAATACAAAGAAAGAATATTAAAAGCAGCAAGAGAAAAGCAGATAGTTACCTATCTCAAAAGAAACTATTCAGGACAGAAGGGCTTGGTAAGAAAATATTCGACAGGATGAAGACCCACAATCTACAATCAAGAATACTTTATCCAGCAAAGCTATCATTTAGAGTTGAAGGACAGATAAATAGCTTCCCAGACAAAAATAAGCTAAAGGAATTTATCATCACCAAGCCAGTATTACAGCAAATGTTGGAGGGACTTCTTTAAGAAGAAAACAACATGTATCAAAAACAGGAATAAAGAATGGTAATAACTACATTCCTACCAAGAAGTACCTCAAATGGAAAAGAATTAAGTGCTCCAACCAAAAGATAGAGTGACTGAATGGATAAGAAAAAAAGACGCCTACATATGCTGCCTACGAGAGACTCATTTCAAATTAAAAGACACACAGAGACTAAAGGAAAAGGGATGGAAAAAGATATTGCTTTGATGGATCTAGAAGGTATTTAAGTCACAGAGAGCAAGATACACACTGCATGATTTCACTTATATGCGGAATCTAAGGAATAAAAAGAACAAACTAATCACAAACAGACTCACAAATATAGTGGAAAATTTGGTGATAGAGGAGATGGGGGATTTGGGGTGAAGGGTTAAAGAAGTACAAATTAGTAGCTGATGGAGGGTTATGGGGATAAGGAATGCAGTTAGCATTAATACATTGGCTAGGTGGAGGGTTAGAGGAGGAAGGGAGCAATTGGGGGGATTGTTTTATGAACTATATAGATGTCTAACCGATGTATTGTATTCTTGAAACTAATTAAAATAAATAAATTTTTAAAAATATAGAAAGGAATATGGAGCAAAATACTGTTAAAAATGCACATAAATCTAAATGAATACTGACTACATATAGCAATAACAATATTGCCCTTATACATACAACAATAACATCGTGTGAGTTGGAATGGGCAAAATGGAGTTTGTGTTCTAAAGTTTTGCTGTGCACAGCCAGAGGGTAAAAGTGTGCTTTACCATTAGACTTTGGTTAGTCAAGGACTCATGGAGTAATTGCTACTGCGATCACTAAAAAAATATGGAAGAGTTTATAATTCCCACTTAATTGGAGGAAATATAAGACCTACTATATCTGAAAAAATGAAAGAAGTTCAAAAAGAGAGGGGAAAGCTGTTTTAGAAATTGAAGAGATAGATAGAGGCTGATCATGTAGGGCCCTGAGGACCACATTAAGGATTTTGATTTTCATGTTAAAAGCAATGGGAGGTCACCCAAGGCATCTAAGCAGCAGAGATCTACATTCTACGGAGATTTCTTTGGCTATGGGGTGAATAACAGACTTAATGGAGGAAGAGAGAACTTTATCATCATTGTCAGGATTATTTTCAGAGCACTGCCTCTTCAATCAAATAATTTTTTAAAGGCATTATCTTACCTAAATAGGTAATAATGAATAAAAAGCTAGAAAATAAAATTCAGTTTATTGGCTTTAATTAAGATTTACTTAGGAAAATAGCAATTTACTTCGTCCTATGACTACGTCAAAATTACAACCATCATGGAGAAATGCCTGAAGACTAGCTGAACAGAATCCCCATAACTAAGGATATAAAGATAACAATACTAGTAGCAGAGGCAAAGATGCAGAACTGGCAGGTCCCACAGCCATGGTATAGTGTTTAAGAAACGAGAGGGATATCTTGGCTGTGGAGGTCCCCCTGAGTAGCAAGGTGTCCCAGCCCCCCACTGGGCTCCCTAATTCAGGGCTCCTGTGTCAGAAAGAGAAGTCTGCATAACTTCTGGGTGTGAAAACCAGTGGGAATTATGACTGAATGTCTGAGTGGAGGGCTGCTGGAGATCTAGGCTCTGCAGATCTGAAAGAAACCATGCACTAACTCACTTGTTCTGAGCTCCAGCACTGAGGCAACAGCTTGAAAAGTGCCAGGGACATATCGGGAGGAACTGAATAGCCTGGCTTCAGGGTAAGGGCTGAAGGGGCAGATCTTTCCAGACAGAAGTGCTAGTAGGTGCCACTGTTTTTTGAGCCCTCCGTTCACCCAGCCAGCAGGCACACATGGGCACCAATCTGAATGCTCCACTAAATTGGGTAACATGGTTCACCCTCCTTTGGTGATTCCCTGAGGCGCTGTCCCACCCAAATCAAGATTAGTGGAACCTCTTTCAGCTGCAGTTCTACAAAAACGGCTGGCCTCAGTTCATGCTGCAGACTTTCCTAAAATCTCTCAAAGGTTCAGAAACTCCAAGAAAGCAGCGTCTGGCCTCCGTATGCCCCATACCTTTTGCTAAGCAGTCCCAGGCCCTGTACTAGTGGCAGCTGGCCTTGGTTCCCAGCTTAGCCTCTCCCAGGCACTTCCAAGCTCAACAGAGGCGGAAACCATCTGCAGATCACTTTCTAGCTATTACCAGCCAGGGCACAGAAAATGGCTGAACTTGGTACGCACTGGAGCCCCTCCCAAAGGGAGTCAGAACCAACACACCCGGTGGCCAGCTTGAGACCATACCAGAGCACCACCCAATCAGAACCATAGATGACATACCCAAAAGGTCAACTGGGCAGGCACCAGGGCCCTGCTAAAGCAAATCCCACTCCGTGGAGCTCAGCCCTTGCTGAACAGCTCATCTGCAATAATCAAGGTCATTCCTCATAGGCAGTAGGTTGGAGGGTCGACCTCCACAATGACATCAAAACAGCAATCAAGGCTCAAATATAACAGGAGGGAACACAAAACCCACACAAAGGACATCACTGGAGCACCTGGCTCAAATGACCAGGGAGACTGCACCCCTGAGCCTCACAGGACACATACTATATAAGGCCACGTTGCCAAGACCAAGAGATGTAGCAGGGCTACCTAATACATAGCAACAAACAAAAGGAGGCAGTCAAATGAGGAGACAAAGAAACATGGCACATATGAGAGAACAAGATAAAGTTCCAAAAAAAAGAAAATTAAAAGACATAAAATCTACTAGATGCAGAGTTCAAAACACTGGTTATAAGGATATTCAATTAACTTAGGAGAAGAGCGGAGGAACTCAGTGAAAGCTTTAACAAAGACATAGGAAACAAAAATGGCAATAGAAACCATAAAAAAGAACCAGTCAGAAATGAAGAATACAATAACTGAAATGAAGAATATATTAGAAAGAATCAACAGTAGATTAGATGAAGCAGGATTGATCAGTGATCTGGAACAGAAGTTAGCGGAGAATACCCGATCAGAACAGCAAATTGAAAAAAAAAATTTTTTTAATGAGGACAGTTTAAGGGACCTCTGGGATAATATCAAGTGTACCAACGTTCACATCATAGGAGTACCAGAAGGAGAAGAGAGAGTGTAAGAGACTGGACACCTATTTAAAGTAATGATGAAAATCTTCCCTGAACTGGCAAAGAAAATACACATACAAATCCAAGAAATGCAGAGTCACAAAGAAGATAAACTCAAAAACACCCACACCAAAACACATCATAATTAAAATACCAAAGGTTAAAGACAAAGAGAATCTTAAAAGCATCATGAAAAAGCAGGTACTTATGAGGATTGGCATGAAATATTCCAAGTGACAAAAAGGACTTAAAATCCAAGATTATTCTACCCAGCAAGGCTATCATTTAGACTCTAAGGACAGATAAAGATCTTCCCAGACAAGAAAGAGCTAAAGGAGTTCACCACCACCAAACCAGTATTACAAGAAATGTTAAAGGGACAAGAAGGTGGTGGTGGAGGAGGAAGAGAAGGAAGATGATAAGGAAAGGGAGAGAGAGGGGGAAGAGGAAGAGCAGGGAGGGAAGGAGGGAGAGGAGATAGAGAAGAAGAAGAAGAATCAAAAATATGAATAATATAATGGCAATAACTACATACTCATCAATAATTACTTTAAATGTAAATGAATTAAATCAAAACACAGAGGGTGGCTAAATAGATAATAAGACAACAACCATACATATGTTGCCTACAAGAGACCCACTTCAGACCAAAAGACTCACACAGTCTGAAAGTAAAGAGATGAAAAAAGGTATTTCAGGCAGATGAAAACAACAACAAAGAAGCTGTGGTATCGATACTTACACCAGACAAAATAGACTTTAAAACAAAGGCTATAACAAGAGACAAACAAGGTCATTTCATAATGATGAAGGGACAAATCCAGTAAGACAATATAAACGTTTTAAACATTTATGCACCCAGGTAAGGGCACCTATATATGTAAAACAAATACTGACCGACATAAAGAGAGAGACTGGCAATAGTAAGTAATAGGAATAGTAGGGGATTTTAACATCTCACTGACATCAATGGATAGATCATCTAGACAGAATATCAGCAAGAAAACAATGGCCTTAAATGACATACTAGAGCAGATAGATTTAATCGATATTTTTAGAACATTTCACCCCAAAGCAGAATATACGTTCTTTTCACAAGCATATAGAACATTTTACAGGATAGACCACACATTAGGCCACTAACAAGTCTCAATAAATTTAAGAACATTGAAATCATATCAAGCATCTTCTTAGATCACAATGGTATAAAACCAGCAAACAATTACAAAAAGAAAACTTAAAAAAAAACAAAAAAAACCACAGACAAACACATAGACACTCAATAACATGCTACTAAACAATAAATGAGTTAACAAGGACATCAAGGAAGAAGTCAAAAGATACACTGAGACAAATCATAACGAAAACACAATGGCACCAAAACTACGGGATGCAGCTAAAGCAGTCTTAGGAGGGAAATTCATAGCAATACAGGCCAACTTCAGAAAACAAGAAAAATCTCAAACAAATAGCCTAATCTTACAACCAAAGAACTAGAAAAAGAAGAATAAACAAAGCTCAAAGTAAGTAGAACGGAGGCAATAATAAATATCAGAGTAGAAATTGTCTAAAAAACATACAAAAGATCAATAAAACCAAGAGCTAGTCCTTTGAAAATATAAAATTAGCAAACTTTTAGCCAGACTCATCAAGAAAAAGCATCCAAATAATAAAATCATAAATAAAAGAGAAGTGACAAGTGACACCAGTGAAATACAAAGGATTATAAGAAAATAATATGAACAATCATATGCCAACACATTGGACAACCTGGAAGAAATGGATAAATTCCTACAAACATATGATCTCCAAGACCAAACCAAGAAGAAAAAAATCTGACAGACCGATAACTACTAACAAAATTGAATCAGTGATTGAAAAATCTCCCAATAAACAAAAGTCCTGGACCAGATGGCTATAGATGAATTTTACCAAATTTTCAAAGAATTAACACCTATCTTTCTCAAACTATTCCAAAAAACTGAAGAGCAGGGATGGCTCATTTTTATGAGGCCAGCATTACCCTAATTCCAAAACCAGACAATGATACTACGAAAAAAAAAAAAAAACCCAGAAAATTATTGGCCAATATCCCTGAAGAACATAGATGCAAAAATCTTCAACGAAATATTAGCACACTTAATTCAGCAATACATTAAAAAGATCATACACCATAATTAAGTGGGATTTATTCATGGGATACAAGTTTGCTTTGTACTTGCAAATCAATTAATGTGATATAGCACATAAACAAAATGAAGAATAAAAATCATATGATCATAGCAATAGATACAGAAAAAGCATTTGACAAAATCCAGCATCCATTTATGACAAAAATAAAACTCTCAGCAAAGTGGGAATAGAGGAAATATACTTCTACATAATAAAGGCCATACATGACAAAGCTACAGCTAACATCATACTCAACCGTGAAAAGCTAAAAGCATTTTCCTTGAGATTAGGAACAAAACAAGTATATCCACTTCTACCACTTTCATTCAACATTGGATCAAAAGTCCTAACAACAATTAAATAAGAAAAAGAAATAAAATGCATCCAAATTGGTAAGGAAGAAGTAAAACTGTCATTATTTTCAGAAGACATGATGCTATATATAGAAAACACTAAATAATCTACCAGAAAACTAGTAGGAGGTACAAAATTAATATTCAGAAATGGATTTCATTTTTCCACTGAAAATGTACTAGCAGAAAGAGAAATTAAGGAAACAATCCCATTCACAACAGCATCAAAAAAGTGCCCATGAATAAATTTAACCAAAAGGTAAAAGACTTGTAATTGGAAAACTATAAGATGTTGAAGAAAGAAACTGAAGAAGATACAAATAAATGGAAAAATATACTATGCTCATGAATAGGAAGAATGAACATCATTAAAATGTCCATACTACCCAAAGCAATCTACAGATTCAATGCAATCTCTATCAAAGTATCAATGGCATTCTCCACAGAACTAGAAACAAATAATCCTAAAACTATATGCTACCACAAAAAACCCCAAGTGGTTATAGCAATCTTGAGAAAGAAGAACAAAGTTGCAGGTATCAGGCTACTTGATATCAAACTATACTAAAGGCTATAGTGATCAAAAGGGTATATGGTATTGGCACAAAAAAAGACACATAGATTTTCACATTGTTAACAGAAGAGAGAATCCAGAAATAAACTCATACCTATATGGTCAATTAATCTATTATAAAGAAGTTTAGAATATACAATGAGTTAAAGACAGTCTCTTCAAGAAAGATGGTGGGAAAACTAGACAGACATGCAAAACAATGAAACTGGATCACTTTCTTACACAATTTACAAGAAAAAAACTTGAAATGGATTTAAGACTTAAATGTAAGACCTGAAACAATAAAACACCTACAGTTTACGATAGTGAACTCTTTGATGCTGCTCTTAGTAATATTTTTTTAGATATGTCTCTTTGGGAAAGGAAAACAAAAGAAAAAACAAACCAATGAAACTACATCAAACTAAAGAGATGTTGCATGATGTAGGAAACCATCAACAAAATGAAGACAACCTACTGAATGGGAGAAGACTATTGCCAGTGACACATCTGTTAAAGGTTAATACCCAAAATATATAAGAAATTCATACAACTTAACACCAAAAAAAAAAAAAACCCTAAAACTAAAAGCAATCCAATTAAAAAATGCACAGAGGACCTGAATAGACACTTCTCCAAAGGGGACATACATGTAGCCATACAGTCATATGAAAATATGCTCAACATCACTAACCATCAGGGAAATGCAAATTAAAACCATAATGAGATATGGCAGAATGGCTATTACCAATAAATCACTAAACAATAAGTGCTGGCAGGCATGTGGAGAAAAGGGAACCTTTGTATATTGTTGGTAAGATTCTAAATTGGTGCAGCCACTATAGAAAATAGTATGGAGGTTCCTCAAAAAATTAAAACCAGAACTACAACATGACCTAGCAATTTCACTTCTGGGTATTAGAAAAAATCCAAAATACTAATTAGAAAAGACATATGCACCCCTATGTTCATTGCAGCATTATTTACAATAGCCAAAATGGAAGTAACCTAGGTGTCCATTGATAGATGAATGGATAAAATATATACAATGCAATATTACTCAGCCAATGAATGAAATCCTGTCATTTGCAATAACACGGATGGACCTAGAGGGTATTATGCTAAGTGAAATAAGTCGAACAGAGAAAGACAGATACCATATAATTTCACTTATATGCAGAATCTAAAAACCAAAATAAACAAACAAAACAGAAGCAAACTCACAGATACAAAGAACATCTCAATGGTTTCCAGATGAGAATGGAATGGGGGGAACAGGTGAAAAAAGTGGAAGGGATTAAGATGTACAAATTGCCAGCTATAAAAACAGTCATGGGGATGTAATGTACAGCATAGTAAATACAGTCAATAATATTGTGATAACTATGTATGGTGTCAGATGGGTACTAAATTAATCTGGGTGACAACTTTATAAGTTATATAAATATCTAATCAGTATGTTGTATACCTGAAACTAATATAATATTGTATATGTCTACTCCAATTGAGAAATAAAAAATTACTTTAGTTAGTTATATTTGTACATACTTTAATTAACATTTCAAATACCAGGTTGCCTTTATTTCTTTATTCCTTGATGCTCTGAGGACATCTTCTCTCTAAATATTTAAGTCTGACAGACCATAGGTCAGCTATATACAATCTAACTACAATCAAAGTATGAAGGCCTTTACTTCATACTTTTTTTGAGATTAGAGCATGAGAAATTTTAATTGAGGGATTTTCACATTGTTAAATGTCATTAACCCAAGAAGCTGTTTAGGAAGTCATTTTGGTTTTGAGGAAGGAAAAAGCGAACCTTTCATGTGCAAGTTAAACCTGACTTAACTTGTATAAAAAGCATTTACAAAAGAGGTAGCCCACCCTTGATCTTTACTACCTTTTTGGTATTAATCTACCTTTGCTGTGATATAATTCACATATCATAAAATTCAGCCTTTTAAAGTATACAGTTCACTCGTTTTTAATATAGTCAGAGTTGTGCAACCAACACCATCATATAATTCCAGAATATTTTCATCATCCCAAAAAGAAATCTCATAGCTATTAGCAGTAACTTCCCTATGTACTCTTCACTCAACCCCTGGCAACCACCAATCTATTTCCTATCTCTATGAATTTATCTATGGTGGGCATTTCATATAAATGGAATCATACAATATGTGGCCTTTTGTGTCTGGCTTTTTTCACCTAGAATGTTTTTAAGGTTCATCCATTTCCACTTTTTAAAAACGCATTTTTTTTTTTAATGTGGAAGTTGAACAGAAAACTAGGCAGAGTAGTATGAACCTCTACGTATCCATTATCTAGCCTCAACAATTCTAAAGCCATCTACACATCATGTACCTCACCTTGTAATGTTCTGAATGAAATCCAGATGCTACATGATTTCTGTAAATACTTTCCTAAGGACATACTATTATAATAGCTACTCTATCATTGGCCATTAAAGTGAGAGTTTTCCTTCTGACTTTAATGGGCCTGCCTCTCCCAAGAACTGAATTTTTCCTTTGCTAAGTATTATTTACTTAAGAAATACACTAGATTCACATACTTCTGCCTAATAAAAGCACTAAGGGGGAAAAATGGAAATAGAGTCATGAACCAAAGCCTCAGAAAAATTTCTCCAGAGGCCAAGATTCGAAGTGATCTAAAATTTGATAATTATCTTAATATTTCTTCTGACAGAAACACTCACACTCATAGGGAGGTGGTTTACTATTTTAGCTTTCCCTTGTTATTTCAGTAAAGGACCAGAGGTTATTACAAGGATGTTTTCCTTTTGTTTTTTAGCATACACCAATCGCAAATCAGAAAGCACTTGAAGTGCCTAAAGAGGACTAAAAACAAAGTTAATTTTACACGGAAAAGAGAGGTAATTTTACTTGGAAAAGAGCCCAACAGACAGAATTTAGAATTTTCTTAATGTTCGTTTTAGGAAAGCTAGCAAATAAGCAGGAATTTGCTGATTCATGATTAAGTGAGCAGAAACTAAGTGAAAAAAGAAGAAACGAGAAGATAAGGGTGGGAGAACAATGCTTATTTGAGATACTCTTCTTACCTTTTTGTGAGCTATCAGGAGGCAATTGGAATGTTCATGTTCACAAGCAATTTCATAGTCAGGGATCAGGTCCACCAATTCACAGACAAAGCGTACCACTTCTTCATGCCAAGGCACATTGGCCATAGTAAGACTGCTTGCTGAACTCTCTCCACAGTAGGTAACACCCTGTGGAAACATTACAACAGTTAGAGACATTACAGACCTACTTAAATGCACTCTAAAATGTATTTTAGAGTGAAGAAAGTGATAAAAGATGATAAAATTTGCTTAGGAGCTAATATGAGTAGTTACTGACAAAAATAGCACTAGAGTTCCCAGGCCAATGTTCCTTCTACTCAATGACAATGCTGGCTCTTGGGTACCTGTGTGTTGTGTCATGTCATAATCTATGCATTAAGGTCACAATAATATATTTGAACCAATATCTTTCCATTCGGATTCGTTTGGGCAGTCTAATAGATTCTCAAGGGATTATTATCTCCTAGTATAATAATTCAGAGATAGTTGACAACCATAAAAATTCACTGAAAAATTTATTCACTGGGAAAATAAAGTGAGCTTCCGTCTTTCAGTATAGTTTAGATTCGAGGTTGGTAAATTTTCTGTAAAGGGCTGAATAAAGATCCTGTTATTATTCTTTATTCTTAAAGAATACCACTTTGTAATGCATTTTGCATAAGGATATATAAAACGAAGAATCATGCCAAATAGGAAATATATTTGTGGATATACATATATACATTTAAACACACCTACACATACATACATGCATCTCACCTCTACAGAAATTCCTATTCAGTACATATGCAGTGAGATAACTGCTTCTGTTTTGAACTCTACCTGACAGCCCATATATTACAAACCCTGAAATTTTATAACTAAGTTCTCTATTTGCTGATTACATAATGATAAATGATTAATTTTCTAATAATAAGGGATATCTTAACTTTGCAGGCTCTTCAAATACACCAGAATCAAATTTTCCTAACAAATTGTTTGACTATTCTAGATATGCTGCTACTAAGTAGAGAATCATGGAAATAAAAAAATATGCACCACTCACACAGACTCTCTGTCTCTTACTTTCTCTCTCACACACAGACACACCTACCCATACACATATTAAAGGGGGGCAGAATGATATTAAATGAAAAACTCACAAATGAACACTACAGAGTGACCATGACCCTACTGACGGCAGAGCTGAGACCTGGCCAAAAACTCATGATCTCTGCAAAATGCTCTATTCCAGATGGCTGTTGCAAAACATTACAAAAACTGAGATAACTGCTGCTGACCATAAACTACAAGCAACCCAACTTAATTACAGTAAACACGAGAACCTTCTCTACTTTGCCAATGATTTATAGAATTCATTAAATTGAGTCTGAGTTTTAGGTGAATTACAAAAGCAAATAATAGAAATAATTTTAAAAATCTTTAAGAAAGCATAGATGAAAAATCGTGCTAAACATACTCAAATGTATAAAAAATATGAAAATAATTTACTGATAGGTCAAAATAGTCATAAAAATGAACTTTACTTCAATTTAAATACTGTTTATAATGTGTGAATTATATGAAGAGCCATGTATATAGTAACTAATTCAAAGGAATTTATTTTTAATATTTAAAAGTTCGCTGAAGCAGAGATTTTAGACAAGATCTTATATTCATGACAATGGCTTTGGAAGATATTTTAATATTTCTTATTCAGCAATAATAAATAATGAAACATCAAGCAGAGATTTGGTTTGGAAATGAAATTAAAGAATGAATGCCATAGTTCATTACTATGCCTTCACATAACACTTTTCTATAGATTCACATAATGGTTTATAGCACTTTAGAAAGCACTTTTGCGGCAGCCTGACCCTGCCGGACCATTTCCTTCTCCAATGAGTTAGTTCCTGACTGTACCCACCCCCACCCCCTTCCCAGGACTCTCTGACTGACGCAGCTCTCTCTTCTCTGCTCTGACTACTTCATTTCATCCTACACTCTAGTATACTGATGACTTGCCCTGACTTTATTCTTGAACACACTTAACCCTGAATTGCCTAAAAATGCTTTATTTTCTCTCATATTATGGCTGTTTGACACCTTCTGATCCCACCACCACCCCCACACCTGCCCAATTTATCACCAGCACCAAGTTCTTCCCTCACAACTTTTAAAAAAGAATAATCTCAAGAAAACAGATGGGTACGATGTGGCAAATGAAAAGCAGTCACTAACTCCAGAATCTACAGGTTGAGGAATGACAAGGAGACCCAAAAAAACTTCTTGAAGAACAGGTCTATCTATGCACTTTCAAGTTCCTAGTTAAAGTTATAACAAAGGAATTCCCAGAACACTGGTCTTATCTATCTACAGATCTTTTATCTTGCAGGTGTGACAAGAGTTTCCAAAAGGCCATTTAGAGATCTATAGGGTGTGGTCAATCTATAACTGGCTGAGTGGATCATTTCTGTAGGCCCTTCCCTTTGCATTTTTCAGATGCCTCCTCTCCTCTCTTAGAAGGATATATATCAGATTGTAAACAGTGTTCTATTTGGTAGAAGAGAAAGAAAAGGCTTATTAATTTTTTTAATACTTCTGTGTTATGCAAATTATTTCAATGAGCATATATATTGCTTTTATAATTCAAATGATTGAAATGAAATCAGTAAATGGAGAAGGCATCCTTTCTTGTTTAATAGGGTTAAACTATTTCATGTTTGAAAAGGTCACTTTTTGTTGTTATTAATTAAAATAAAATTTTTCTCTACTGGAGGAGTTTTAAAAAATAATAATAATAAACCTCTAAAAAAATATTTGATGAGAGCTAGCAATATGGCAGGCTAAAATAACCTCAAACTCCTCCAAAAACAAACACGTAGAAGTAAATATGTTATGGTAAACATACTCCTGAGAGCACAGCTGATCTGTTGGATCTGTAAGATTCCTTAGGGCTTAGATGAGAGACCACCCAGGTCTTTCACAGCTCTGGCAAAGACAGGACTTGGGTTTAAAGGACAGAACACTAGGCCCTTTTATCTTCAGTGAAAGGCCGAATAGGACAAAATTTACCCACTGACACAAAATGGCACTTGGAAGCCTGTGCCTTACCGATGCTCTTGGTAAAAAGAAAAAAGTCTCCAGGACTTATCCCTCAAAAGGGGTTGTCATTAAAATTTAAGAGTAATGTAAGAAAGTGGCATGAGAACTACATAGATTGACTCGATGTTAAACCAGGTTGTATTCAGAGCCTGCTACGTGCTGCTAGACAGGGAACTTGGTTGATCCGCATAGGGCCAAACCACAGGAAGATTCCTGCTGAGATCAGGAACTACTTCCCCACGCCTTTAACACTGCATACTTATACCATGAAAGGAAAACAGATATAAACCCAATTCCTCAAACATACGGGGTCTCATTCTGACTTTGAGAGACCACATCTCTGTGAAGCTTTATTCTCTCTCTAATAAACTTTCCTCTTTGTCTCTTACTCTGGCTCACACTTAAATTCTTTCCAGCGCAGAGTCAAGGACCCTCACTCTTGGCGGGTGTACACCTTGAATACCCCCACTTGGGGAGATTTGCCCTGTTCTGCATCAATAGTACCTCAAGGTCACATAAATGCTCTGAAAATGTGAAATTAATAGTACAAATTGACCCCTAAGCTAGTGATATGCCTGGGGCTCTCTGCAGAAGCAAACGAAATACTGTTCATATCCTTTTGTTAAGGGTGGAAAATTTTCAAGTGAGCCAACTAGCTAAGTCAGCTACAGGGAAGAAATATCTTTAGATACCAGAAGTTGTCCTACTTGCTTAGGTGTGGTTTAGGAGGTGTATTGTATAAGATATGAAGATGGCCAATGTCTGCTTCTATAATCCACTTACTTGTTAACCAGGGTGTGGTACTAGGTGATGTATTGTGCTAATGGCCAACTTCTGCTTCTGTAATCTGCTTGCTTGTTCTAGGCTTTATAACTGCCTCACTCTCAAACCCTGGGGCTGATCTCCTCTAACCCTGCGGGGGTAGAGAGTCAGTCCCCGGGCTAATAAAGGCTCATAATTAATCTCAATTGGCTCCCTGGGTCTCAGAATCATTCGCGCCACAACACTTTGTATTTCCTGAACACGTGTCTATGTGGGGAGTGCTGGAATCTCTCATAGTCTACACACACTGGAGTCTCAAGTGGGGGAGAGGGAAGAGCACAGCTTTGCTACATTCCTGAAAGGTGCTGAAGGAGCCTAGGACTGGTTACTAAATCCTCCTTGAGCCTAAACTTCCTCAAGATTAAAGTTAGAATAATAGCAGCAATTTAATAGCTTTGTTTTGACAATTCAGTGGTGTAATGGATCTGTCTGGATTCAGTAAATGTTTAGCTCACTTTCCATTAAGCACATTTATTTAAACTAAATCAATAAAAGCTATTTCTTTATTATATTGATTTCTTCTTTTCTTTCATTGCTAGTTTTGTAAAATATTTTTGTTATATTCCCTGTAAATTAACATATATTTTAGCTTCATTAGGTTCGAATAGGCCTTTATTTGCTTGCTGAGTATCTTAACTATCATTGTTGGCTTGCTTGTTTGTGAAAGTGTGTTTCGTGTTACAAACATCTGCCTCACTGAAAAACTTTCATAACACACTATTTATAAATGAAATACTGTCTTTGTATCCTCTGCCTAGCATTGTACCTTGAGAATAGTAAGTGCTCAGTAATTATTTGTTGTCAAATGATTTAGAACTCTCTTATCCCTAGCGCTGTAACTGTCTACAGAGCTCAAGCCTTGCAGAATGCATCTTGCAAAACAGATATTTTAGCACAGCCTTACTCTTTCTTCACACAGAGGTAAGGAATAGTACCAGTTGTTAATGTATGTAGCAACACCTAGCCAGTGTTTTATCAGTTGGTTCATGATTGTTAATGTCAACTTAAATGTCCAAACCTGTAGAGAATTTTAATGAGTTTATTTGAGCCAAACTGATGACAATTGCTGGGAAGCAAAATCTCAACAGATTAAGAAAATGCTCTGGAGAATGGCAGTTTTGCAGCTTATTTTATATATTAGAATCAAAGGAGGAGATGTAAGGAGGGTTCACTAGTGGCAGATTAAGGGGGCAGGAGAAAGCAAAGTGAAAAATTCTCGAATTGGATAAAAAAACAGAGGGGCACATACTTCTTTTACATTGGTGGGTACAGGAGAGTTAAAAATTAACATTTACAGCATATAGAGATGGTATACAGAGACAAGATAACCATGAGGGGTTCTGTGGTCTTGTGCTCTGGTGTAGTAGTGGGTTGTGCCCTGAGGGGTCTGGAAAAAAGGGATTACTCTAACATTCCAAGGGCACCTTACCTTAGATGCAAAAAGACAATAGACAGGCTCACTTAAGGTAAAGATTGACCTTTGTCAAGAGAGCAGCAGGCTCAGGATGTGACTACTCGCCATGACCTGTTTTTGGTTAGAAATTTTTATGTTCAGATCATCCTATGTGGTTACTTTCAGTCTCTGAGTTTGTAGGGCTAGCCATGCTGGCCTCTCTTAAGTGTGTCATGTTACTGCGTGGCCTTTTTTTTTTACCATCCACATTAAAGAGTAGAAAAATCCTGAATTATGTGAATGAAATGTTATATTAGATCAGAAAAGAGCTGTGGGATTTATTATCATAGAACAACTCGTTACTCGATCTTTAGGTCATTCAGCATAGATTGGTTGGGGGTACAGAGAAGAACAGGCACACCCCCTGCCCTCTGAGAGTTCAGAATTTAGACCATTATACCAGATATGCACAATATATGATGATATTGGGGTCAGCTGGGGTTCCCGACTGGAGATTATAGAGATGATAGGCAGCTTAGCCAGGTAAAAACTGAGTGCTGAGTGGGCAGTCCAGTAAGAAGGCCTTGAGGCCATGCTGAGAAGCTTGGGCTGATTTTGAAGGGTAGCTGTTGAAGCATTTTTAGAGTATAGGAATGACATGTTAGTATATCACTGCAAAAAGTCATAAAGACATTTGTTTTCTCATCAAACTATAGGGGATAAAAACAGTACCGGGAGTCCTTTGATATCAGTCAGTTTAATTAGAATACCAAGCTGCCAAAATACTGCTCTGCCCACAGATCTTGAATCCCCATGTAAACTTTCAGCTAGTAAATAAAGACCGTACGGCTCCCATCTCCTACAGCAGAGAGATTCATGAAAAAGGCACCCCTCGCAGCCCCCACCAAAACTCTCCCTCCCCATCCTGAGTCATGAGGTACACGTAAGACCTCAGACAAAGGAATTATGTACCCCTTGCACGGACACTGCAAAGATATATAAATTGTAAGAAATATAACTAGGAGGGAGCTTGTGCGTTGGTGCTGTTAAGCCCTATGTGCTCTGCCAGCTAATAAATTCTCCTTCCTCCAACAAAGATGTCTGAGCATCCAATTTCCTCCGTCAGGTGTTGCTTCCTGCAACACTTCCATACTTTTCTTACATAAATATCTAAACATATACAATTAAAATGTAATCAAATTGTTACTGGTTCTGGGGAATCCTGGAACTCCTGGACCTCGGTTCTTGGCATCGGTCAACAAAGAATTGAAGGCAGACACCTAGAAATTTATTGTATGCAAGCCAGCTTTATTAAAAGCAAAAGTACACTTTTAGAAGGGAAAAGAGGCAGCCATGAGTGGTCAGCCTTGAAAACAAAGTAAGCTCACTGAAAAGGGAGAGTAAGCTGCCAGAAGTGGTCAGCCCCAAAGAACTTCTGCCAAGCAAAAGTACACCCGCAGAAGGGAAAGCAGACAGGCTCAAGGGAGAGCTGCCCCACCCATAGTGGGGCTGGGAATTTTATCTATTAATCTATTAATGGGTGGAATATTCATGATTTTGAATGGTCACTTCATGGAAAGAAGGTGTTTTTTTCTGGAATTAAGGTGTTTTTTCTTACCATGTTTGGGCTTTTCAGAACTGTCATGGCATCAGATGCATGATGGGTACAGCCTTAACTGCAATGCTAATTTATTACAATGATCGTATAATGAAGCAAAGGTGAATTCTAGGTCACACCAGATGTACTTCTGTGCATGCCTACGTTAGGGACTTTCCCTATTCCCATTATTTTCCCCTTTAGCAGGAAGTTTTAAACTACAAAACTGCTTCACTACTTCAAAGCTATTGTTCAAGGCTGTTTTTCATTTTAGTGGCTCTGGGGAGGGGTCCTGATATCATTACTACCTCAAAATAATAAATATTATTCTATAACTTGTTCTGTTTGTTAGTAGCATATTATATTCTGTAAACATCCCTCTTCCTACTTCAGTTTAAGGAAGGTACTTCATTAACTCATTAGATAAATGACAGCTAAATTTCATAAAGCATGTGACCCAATCCCAATGGCCCAAGCGCTTCATACTATAATACTGCAGGTCTGTAAGAGACAAGGTGACTATCACCATGCTTTCCTCTGATAAAACACAAACTGTTATCTACTACCCTATATTTTATCATTTAAATAAGACAGCTATATTGTGGTTAGATTACTTATTTCTCCAAGAATTTAAAAATAAAATCTTTCAATGTAGTTCTATTACTTTAGTAGACTTTGCCTAGTTCAATAAGATATCTATTTGTGAAAATAGCATATCAATATCAAATTTTATCTCTGTGCTTTGACAAGGCCTGGCACATGGAGAGACCTCAAAAATATTTGTTGATGCAGGGATAAAATAATAAAATAGAAATACTGTTTGAAAGAAACTATGTTATTATGACATCTCAGGCACAGACAGGAGGCTTTATCTATTTAGTTATGCTACTAGTTTGCCCAACTAAAAACTATCTGTCAGAAAATTACACTGTTCATACCGGAGCCAACTTTCTTTTTTTGTAGCCATCTTCCTTTAAAAAAAATAATATTTCTTGAGTCTTTTCAGATTATAAAATATCTCATTCATTATAGAAAACATGACTGCAAAGAAAGAAATAGAAAATGAAAAAGAAGGTGGCCATGTGCTATATCCAAGTTGCTTTATAACATTTTAGTGCAACATAATTTGAGGCAGTATTCTTTGAGAACTAAATCATAAATTTAAACACTACTAATCCCTGATGTTGGTAAGGTTTTCTTAAGCCAATACATATATTTCAGATGTAGTTTGTATCTTTGCATCATTAATATTAATTATTAATAGCAATTTCAAAGAAAAGAGTGTCTTTGACCTGATTCGACAAAATGCCACACACTCAGCAGTATTTCCTCTGTTCCCACCTTCTACTTCTTCAGAGTAAGTAACAAAGAAAGATAAACTTACTAAAAACAGCTTTAAAAATCTGATATATACACTGATATGACACAGAGTATATTCAGCTTCATATACATAAACTAAAGAGTGGGGTTTTCAGAGACTGGGTAAATTTTCCGGTCACTGTCTTTCATTTCGTGGATTCTTAGAAAGCCATCTACATCTTAACACTCAATAGTTGTAAGTACCATCTCATGCTGATGACTTCCAAATCGTTACTGTCAGCCCTGTCTTATCCCTGACCTCCAGGCTTATATAACCTATGGCCTATTTGAACCTATACTTGGATATTTAAAAAATACCTCAAATTTAATAAGGCCAGCATATAACTCATGAAATTACCCCCTTAAACTTACCTCCTTCCCATACTGGTCTTTCCATCTCAGTAAATTGTTCCACATCCACACAACTTTTTAAGCCAAAAACCCAGTGCTATTCTTGTTTCCTTTTGTTCTTTCCTTCTTTACACATCATCTAGCAACGAGTTCTGTTAGTTGTACTTCCAAATTTTACCCCAAATGCAGCCACTCTTCTCCAACTATATTACCAATGGACCTCTCCAAGCCATCACATCTCTTGCTTACATTAAGCTGTAGCTTTGTAACTGGTATACCTACTTCTACTACTTCTCTATATAATCCACTCATGACTACAGCAAGGTGATCTCTTAAAATCATAAATCAGATTGCATCACTCTCCATCTTAAAACCCTTTCATTGACACTTAGTATGGAGAAAAGCTTATCATGAAACTGAGTATAAAATCCAATTTTCTTATCCTTGTTTGAAAAGCCTAACGAAGTCTGGCCCGGCACAGCTTTCTGATTCATCTTGCATTACTGCCAACTCCAACTCCGCCAGAGAGATCACATGAGACCTATGTACTTTAGCTTAACCATCTTACAAAATGCTCTGACCCCAAGCTTTTGCATATGGTGTTGCTTCTTAGTATTTAAGTACAGTTATGAAAAAATCATCTCAGAAAAGCCCTCCTTTTTATGAAATCTAGAATAGCCAACACAATATCTAGCAAAACAATATACATGTTTACCCTTTTAAACATCAGTCCACTTATAGGAATCCATCCCAAAGAAACACTCGCAATAATATACACAGACAACCAGACACTACATGCCTCCTGCTGGAAGTATACAATACCACCAATGAAATAATCTTGAAATGCAAACAAACACACACACACACACACACACACACACACATACACACTTGAATCTATTCAGTCCTCTCTTGATCTAACTACCAATTCATAGGAAATACAGGAGAGGAAAATGTAAGCAGCAAAACAAAATATAAATACAGGGAACTAGGCAGGATATATAATCCATTTTCTTCAACAAAATAAGTTGCAAGGAGGAAAAAACATATGGAAGAAGAACTAACAGATTAAAATAAATTTAAGAGAAAAATAATCAAATTACAATGAATGGTCCTTATTTGGATCCAAATTCAAAAATACTGCTGAAATAACTGGTCAAGTTTGAAACCTTTTATGTTCCAATACCTAAAGATTACTGTTAAAGTTGTTTAGTTATGAAAACAGTATTTTGAATAGGTGTTTAAAATAAGTGCATATCTTTTATATATATTGAAACATCGTTATGAATAAATGATATAATGTGGAGATTTGCTTCAAATAATAGGTAACAGCAGAGAAAATGGGTAGGGGTGTAGATGAAATAGGAGTTGATAATTTTTGAAGCTGGGTGATGGATGAACGGGGTTCATTAGACTGAAGTCTATTTCTGAATAAGTTTGAAGTTTTCTATACTAAAAATTTATTTAAAAGCCAATCAATTACTCAATATAACACTATTTTATTTTTCAGTATATTAATGTTATTGCAGTTAACCCTTGAACAATATAGGTTCAAACTGCACAGGTCCACTTAGAGGCGAATTTTTTCAATAAATACTATAAATATATTTTCTCTTCCTTATGATTTTCTTAATAACATTTTTCTTTCCTCTAGATTACGTTATTATAAGAACACAGTACATAACATAAGAATACAGTATATAACATGCAAATATGTGTTAATCAACTGTTTATGTTATCAGTAAGGCTCTGATCAACGGTAGGCTATTAGTAGTTAAGCTTTTGAGAAGCCAAAAGTTATACATGGATTTTCAACTGTGCAGGGGGTTGGCACTCCTAACCCTGCATTGCTCAAAGATCAGCTGTATGTAGTTTTTAATTATTTTGTGTTGGTTGCCTACCTCTCACTAAAATATAAGCTTTGTGAGAACGAATGCTTAGTCTTTACCGTTATTATCCTCAATGCCTAGAATAGTGCCAGGTTCTTGATTAATATTTCTGAGTGAATAAACAAAACATACGGGATCTCTTGTAGAGTTTTAAAGATTTTTAACTCCATTATGGTGAACAAAGCTTCATGTGAAATGTACACAGCAATAGCCAGCACCAGCTTACCTTTACTTCGATGAAGTCAGGACTCCCTAGGGACACCAACTCAGCATAGGCTTGGAGTTCATCCACATTCCACGCTTTCACTAGAGTCAGTCTGTAGACAGTACGTTGTTGCTAAAACAAAGGAAAAGCCAACTTTGTTTTTATTTTGGTAGAAGTCATACCTAGGAAGACTTTCAAATTTCTTCAACCCATAGAGAACCCAAGTAAGGTGAAGTCCAGCACGAACTTATATCAACTGAAGTTATATTATGTAGAAAGATGAAAAAAGTGTAAAGAAAGCAATAAGATTCCCATAAACCTTATAATAGTGCAAATATTGGCATATTTCTTTCACTCACAATATCTAACACCGTATCAGGTACCCAAAAGTTTCTTGACAAATACACACTGAATTAGCAATAAGACAAGAATAAGAATTATGAGATAGTATACAAAAAATAATTACTTGTCAGTGATATTTTAGACTGTCAAAAATTAATTCAAATAACAATTCGTCTTCCAGGTACCAATCACTCAAGTTGTTTATGATAGGAATTTCTAATTACTCTTGTCCTCTTTTCTGCATTCTCATTATTTAATGATCTCTTGTTAGCAGAACACGCACATTTACAAACTGTCAATGTTGCCATTTGTTTGCCATATAACCAAAAGAAGTACTGGTTTTCTGAAAAGCAATTAGACAATAGTCATCGAAGTCTTTTAAAAGTTTATACCCTTTGACTTTGTAGCTCCCTTCCAGCACCCAAGACAAACTATTACAAGTTCAGAGACTTATTTAAACATTATTAATGATAGTTTAAAATCTAAAGGAATGGTGGGGGCAGGATATGTGATTTGCCTATAACCAATCAAATATGTCAAAGGCAATATGATGCATGTGGTTATGTGTACATAATTACATCCACCCACCTGCAGCAAGAAACCAGTAATACCTATGCTGCTAAACCTCCAACCATGCTGTAAGTAGCAGAACTCAAAATACTCCAGAGAAAAACAAAGTGAGGTGAGAGAGAAACAAAGTGGTACCAATCTCTTTACTTTTGTGTTTGATGATTTCCATGATTAGCAAAAAAGAAGAAACACTTTAAATCTTTAATAAAGAAAACCAAAAGATATTTAATGAATAGTATTAGGCAGCCATACAAGAAAATGTACTCAAAATTATTATTTAAATGCAGTATATAATGAAAAGATAGAAATCATCCAGATTTCCTTTACATAGCTAGAATTCACCAAATGCTAAAAACAAAATGGTAAGACTGCAGACCAATCTCACTTTTACTTATATACGCAAAAATCTCATAAAAATTTTAGCAAATAAAATTCAACATTATGTTAAAAATTCTAGGAATGCAAAGATGATTCACTATTAAGCTATATATTAATAGAATTCATCACATTGATAGTTCAATACAGAAAAGCCATGCAATCATCTGCATAGATACACAAAGACATTTGATATAGCTTAAAAGCCATCTGTAATTTGAAAACAAAACATATCGAAACATATCAAATAAACATATTGAAAACCATTTGGTAAACTCAAAAATTAAAAAAAACACATCCTTAACATAAAGAAAACACTCTCTAGTCAATAGTCAATGTTTTTAGTGGTTTAAAAGAGAGGCATTCCCATTAAGTCAGACTAACAGAAGGATGTCCACTCTGTTACTTGTATAAACACATCTCTGAAAGTTAAAATCAAAGCAATAAGGCAAAAACAAGAATTACTGGATAGTACATAAAAAATACATACTTGCAAATGATATAACTGGCTTCTTGGAAATCTAAGAAAAATTAGATTATGTTCAAATAAAAAATAAATAAACAGCTTTTCTAGCATAGTAGTGGGGTAAATATGGACTCTCAGGCCAGATTAATCCCAGACCATATGCTAGCTATCTTTACATCTATCCTCAGTTTCTACCTGCGTAAAATGAGGGTTTTACATAGGATTAAAAGTGTTAATCCATGCAGCACTTAGAACTAAGCCCAGCAGCAGTTAGTCATATCAAGTATTAGCTACTATATGCCATTATATGCTGCATATATACAATTACAATTTGCAAGGCAAAGAAAATTCTACTTGGAATTGTAACATACATCTTTAAAATACCTAATGATTAATTTATGAAAAAACATGGACAGTAAATAAACTAAACTTTCTGAGAGACCATAACATAAACTCACCTACATAGAGAGCCATGATAGATTTATAAATATAATGTAATGCCACAATGTAATAAACTGGCAATGATATCAAGAGTTAACAATGAGTTAGCATTTACTAATTGCCAGGTGTTGCTGTAAGTACTTAATATCTTACCCCAAATTCCAATATTTGTCTAATCTTTACAATTCTTACAAAATAGTTTTGATTATTATCTTCGCATTACAATTACAGAATTGAGGCCTAGAGCTATTAAATTTCCCAAAATTTACACAGCTGGAAAGCAGCGAAGCCCAAATATGAACCCAAGTGGTATGAATCCAGGGCAGGCCCTCTTTTACTTTACTAAACCTTTTTAAATTGTGAAATGAAACATATAAAAAATATATACATAAAACATGAATGTATATATAGCTCAAGGGATTAAGATAAAGAAAACACCCATCTACTATCCACTCCCTATGCACCCAATATATTTAACATCCTGACTTTAACATTATAGTTTAGATTTTTGCCTATGTTTGAAATTTATATAAATGGAATCATGTATTCTTTTATGTATTGCTTCTGTCATTCAACATTGTATTTATAAATTCGTCCATGTTCTGTATGTTGAGATTTGTTCATTTTCTTTCTTATCTAGTATTCTATTATATGAATATACAACAGTTTATCAAACATTCCCCCGATGACAGACATTTGGATTATTTCCACTTTTTAGCTATTATAAAACAATGCTGTTTTCTCTTATAACACTAAAGTTTACTTGTGCCTGTTTTAAGAAACTGTATGAAATGCTATTATGCCATATATTCTTTTATGTCTGGTTTCTTTCACTGAATTTGATGTATGTAAGATTATCCAAGCTGTTTTATGTAGCTGTAGATATTTTCATTACTGTTTAATACTCTATTTTATGAATATACTACTAATAAAAGTTGTTTGTTCTCAGTTGGGACTCTTAGAAAATAATGTTGCAATGAGTATTACTGTACTTGATTCTTGATGCACAATGGCACATATTTTTTCTTGGATGTGCCTAAGAGTGGAAATGCTGGGTTATAGGATGTGTATACATTCAACTTTAGCAGATACTGTAAAACTGATTCCCAAAGTCATTTTACCTGCAGTGTAACAGAGTTCCAGTATTTATGCTTCTTCAACAACTCTTGCTGTTCTTAGTTTTTTAAATTTTAGCCACTTTTGCATTGTTTTAGTCTGTATTTGCCTGATTACTATTGAAGTTGAGTATGTTTCTGGCCATTTGGATCTCTATTCTTGTGAAGTACCTGTTCAAGTGTTTTGAATATTTCTCCATAGGGATATCTGTCTTTTTTCTGCTGGACCCAATGCCCGCCTCTCTCCCACCCCAATTCTTTATACATTCTAGATATAAGAGCTCTGTTATAAATGTGTTGGGAACGTTTTCATCTACTCCATGGCTTTCCTTTTCACTTTCTTCATATTATTTGATCAATAGAAATAAGTAATTTTAGTACATTAACCTTTTAATCTATAGCATGCTTATGTTCAGACTGCCAAAGACAAAGAGAAGCATATGGGATTACTGAAAAAGGAATGTTATTAGATTCAATTTGATTAGATTTTATTTCAAATGATCAACTTCACATTTGGGTTTCACTGTGTCTGTGGTGAGCTTGCTCTGGTGTCAACTGTGAGGGTTTAAACATGAATCTCTGTGCCTCTGTAAAGTAGGGAGAATACTAGTATCTGTATCTTATTATTGTAAAGTTAAAAGAACTAAAAGAAATAAAAGACTGAGAACATGGTCCAGCACCTCAAAAAAGTATGAATAAATTTCAGCTACCATCATTACCACAACTACCTGCAGCTTCACAGATTCATTCATTTACAGAGGCATCAATTCAACCAACAGTCACTGGGTCTCTCTATATACCAGGCATATTTCTAGGTGCTGAAGTTACAGAAGTAAACAAAGCAAAGTGCTGACTGTTTGTAATTTACATTCCAATCTAGTAAATAAACAAAACCGGGGGGCGGGGGGTGGGAAAGAGCAACAACACAGTAATACCAAAAGAGGAGAGGAGCCAGAGGATAGTGCCTTTTGCACTATCACTGCAATGTATAAAAACCAAATTGAAAAAAAAGAAATGCATACTTGTTCTTGATAAAGCAATCTAGAAAACACACACAAAAAGTGAATAGAAAAAAAAAAACTGAATACTGACCAAATCTTACCCTTTGTCAGAAATTTAAATCTAACTACTTAAAACAAACAACTTAAAATTAAAGCAATCCCTCTTTGATGACTTTGTTTCTAAATGCAAAGGAACATTTAATGCCTCTACTAGAAATTAGGCAATCTATCAGTCTTTAGAAACCATGCCTATTCTTGAATTGGCTTCAATTGACCTAATTTAATACTAATTTTATGGGAGACAAAACAAAATATGTCAATATGACAGGTGAAATAAGCAAATAATGAGAAAATAAGTTCAAAAATATAACTCACGATGCAATCAAATGAAGCATTTTTTAATATTCAAAAGAGATGAGCAGGAAAACTTATAAAATTACTCCCAAAATAAATTAACTAAGTAACCAATTTAAACCTTAATGAACTGAAAAAAGCAGATCAAGGAAAGAGGGCAAAGACAATGTTACAGCATTCGGTGAAGAAAAGCTGATCCAACACTATAAAGTGTTCAAACATTTGCATTATGTAAGTTTTAGAAGGAGAGGAGAAAATGGCAATATCTGAAAAAAAAATGGTCAAAAAAATTTCCAAATTTTATTGAAAAACATGAATCTACACATCTAAGAAGCTCAATGAACTCCAAGCATGATAAACTCAAAAAGATCCAAACTGAGACACATTAAATCAATCTATCAAAAGACAAACACAAAGAGAATCTTGAAAGCAAGACAGAGTTGTTTTTTGTTTTCCAGGGGTTTTTCATTAGGTTTCGGGTTCATTTTTTTTTCCCCAGCCTTATTGTTCGGGGGGCGTTGGGTTGCCTTATTTAACTTGTTAAGGAAAAAACTGTCAACCAATAATTCTATACCTGGCAAAACTATCCTGCAAAAATAAAGGAGAAACTAAGTCATTCCCAAAAAAACTTAAGATGAGAAACTTCATTGTTAGCAGACCTGCCCTAGACAAAATGCTAAAGGGAGTCTTTCAGGCTAATGTGACAAGACAGTAACTTGAAACCATATGAAGAAACAAAAGTTAACTACACTGGCAAATATAAAAACCAGTATTTTTCTATTTTGGGTTCATAACATCTCTTTGTTTTCTACATGATTTAAAAGACACACATAAAACAATATTTATAAATCTATGTTAATGGGTATGCATTGTATAAAATGTAGTCTGTGACATTAACAACATAAAGGAGGGAGATACAGTTGTATAGAAACAGAGATTTTAGATTTTACTTAAGTTAACCTGGTATCGATTCAAACTAGATTGTTAAAAATTAAAAATCTTAGTTGTAATCCCCATGATAACCATTAAGAAAGTAAAAAATTCACAAAAAAGAAAATGAGGGAATCAAAAAGGTATACTGAAAAACAAAAATCAAACACAAAAGAAGGCAGTACTGAAAGAATTGAGAAATTAAAAAAATATGACATTCAGAAAACAAAAATAGCAGTTTTTCCCTATCAATAATCACTTTAAATATAAATTGATTAAATTCACTAAATAAAAGAGATAGGCAGAGTGGATTTAAAAAATTAACTAACTCTATGCTATCTACAAGAGATTCACTTTAGATCCAAAGATACAAACACGTTGAAAGTAAAAGGATGGAAAAACTATATTCCATGCAAATAGTAACCAACAGATAGCTGAAGTAGCTATACTAATATCAGATAAAACAGACTTGAAGTAAAAAAAATGTTACAAGAGACAAGAAAGTTCCTTATATATTGATAAAATGGTTAATTAATCAAGAAGATATAACACTTAAAACATACATGTACCAAAAAACAATCACATACAAGGGATCCTCCATATGGTTAACAGCCATTTCTTATCAGGAGTATTGCCAATCAAGAAATTTCAAATGAGCCTTTGGTGTCTAGAGTTTTTGTTAGAGCTTCATCATATAATGCTCACATGGCTAAATTTTGGTTTCCAGACTCTCTTCGATGTCTTCGCTGGTGAATTCTACCAAATATTCCAAAAGAATATTCTCAAACTTTTCCAAAAAATAAAAGAGAAAACACTTCTAAACTCCTTCTCTTAGGTCTGCATTATCTTCAATCCAAACCAAAGATATTATAAGAAAATATTCGTATTCCTTATGAATAGACATAGAAGTCCTCAACAAAATACTGTCATACTGAATCCAATAACTTATTAAAATATTATAAACCATAAATAAGTGAGGTTTATCCTAGGAATAAAAAAAATCACATAGTGCATGAATTCATTTATATGAAATAGTCAGAACAGTTATATCAATAGAAATAGAAAGCAGATTAGTGGTTGTTAGAGACTGGGAGTAGGGAAGGTAGGGAGTAACTACTTTTAATGCATACAGGATTTTATTTGGGGAGTGATAAAAATGTTTAGAAACTAGGTAGAGGTGGTAATTAAACAACATTATAAATGTACTACATGCCTGACTACAGATTCAATGAATCTCAATCTAAAATGAAGGGTTTCTTTTTTTTCCAATTGACAAGATGATGCTAAAATCTGTATGGAAATGCTAAAATCGATATGGAAATGCTAAGGGCCTAGATACAATAGAATACTCACACAAAGGATCATGATATAGTTCTAAGGGAAGAAAATCAACCTAAACATCCACTTTAGGAAAGTAGAGAAACAAGAGCAATTTAAGCCTAACCTAAGTAAAAGGACAGAAATAATAAAAATTAGAGCTGAAAGTAACAGAAATCTAATAGAGAAAAATAAACAAAATCAAAACCTTGCTCTTTGAAAGGGAAAAAAAAAACAATAAAATTGATAAACCTCTACTCAGGCTAACCAAGAAAAAAAGAGAGGAGACATAATTTATCAATATCAAAAATAAAATGATAATAAAGGAATACTAAAAACAATACTACATGCACAAATTTGATAAGGCAGATGAAAAAGACAAATTCCTTGAAGACAAAACATAGATCTTTAAAAATCCTCAACAAATTATTAGCAAATTGAATTCAACAATGTATAAAAATAATTACACATCCACTAACCAGTCTGGGTTTTTTTACAGATATCCAAAGCTGGTTCAATACTCAAAAAATCACCCAACATCACACATTAACAGGCTAGAGTAGAAAAATCATGTCATCATATGAATTGATGCAGAAAAGAACCTGGCGAAAGCCACTACTTATTTGTGATAAAATTCTCAGCAGGCTAGGAATGAAGAGGAATTTCCCCAACGTAAGAATATCTACAGAAAACCTACAGCTAATACCACACTTAATTGTGAGAAACAACAATTTCCCCCTAAGACTGGGAATAAGGCAAGGATATCCCCACCTCTCACCACTCCTACTGAACTTGATACCAGAAGACTTAGTGCAATAAGACAAGAAAATTAAAAGTATAAAAATGGAAAGGAAGGAAAAAAAACTTTTTCTTTACAAATGACATGATTATCACATAGGAAATCCCAAAACATTGACAAAAAAAATTCTACAACAATTGAGTATATAGCAAGATCATAGGATATAAGAATAATAAACAAAAGTTAATTGCTTTCCTATATATTAGCAATGAACAACTGGAATCTGAAATTTAAAAAAAATATATACCATTTACAATAGCACTAAAAAAAAGAAATACTTACATATAAATATAACAAAAATATGTGTAAGATCTATATGCAGAAAAACTATAAAATTCTAATTTAAAAAATCTAAATAATGGAGAGAGTCTCAGTTTCATGAATTGGAACACTCAACATTGTTACCATGTCACTTCTTCCCAAAATGATCTATAGATTCAACATAATCTCATTCAAAACTTCAGCAAGCTATTTTTTAGATAGTAACTGATTTTAAAGTTTATATGGAATGGTTAGAGACTTATAATAGCCAGCACTACACTAAAGAAGAACAATGTTGGAGGAGTCAAACTACTCATTTTCAATGTTACTATCAAGCTACCGTAATTAAGACAGTATGGTATTGGCAAAAGAAGATGCATACATCAATGGAATAAACCCACATAATTATAGACAATTGATCTTTGACAAAGGAGCAAAGGAGATTCAATAGAGAAAAGATAGTTTTTTCAACAAAATGGTGCTAGAATATTTGGACATCCATATTAAATAAACAGATAAATGAACCTAGACACAGATCTTTACACCTTTTACAAAAATCAACTAAAAAGAGATCATAAACCTAAATGTAAAATGCAAAACTACAATACTTCTAGAAGAAAACACAAAAGAAAATCTATGTGACCTAGGGTTTGGTAATGGGTTTATGAATCCAATAACAAAAGCACAATTCTTGAAAGAAAAAATAAAACTTAATAAGTTTGACTTTTTTAATACTAAAAACTTCTGTTTTGAGAAAGATGCTGTTAAGAGAATATAACACAAACCATATTGAGAGAAAACATTTTCAAAACATACATCTGATAAAAATTTTATATCCAAAAGATACAAAGAACTCTTGAAAGTAAACAAATAAAAAATAAACCAATTAATAAATGGGCAAAAGATCTGAAAACACAACTCAAGAAAAAAGACATACAGATGGCAAATACACACAGATGCTCAACATCATTTACCATTAAAGAACTGCAAATTAAAATGAGATAGCACTATGTGGCTATTAGAATGGCTAAAATTAAACAACTGACAATATCAAATGCTGATAAGGATACAGTGCAATAGGAACTCTCCACTGCTAGGAGAAACACAAAATATTACATCTACTCTCAAAGACAGCAGTTTGATATAAAAATTAAACACAGATATCAACTGAGCAACAGTGCTCCTAGGTAGTTAATTCAACTACTTTGAAACTTATGTTTACCCCAAAACCTGCACACAAATATTTATATCAGCTCTACTCAAAATCACCCCAAACTGGAAGCAACCAAGATGTCCTTCAACAGGTGAACAGATAATCTGTGGTATAGCCATACAATAAATATTAGTGATAAAAAGAAATGAGCTATCAAACCATGAAAAGACATGGAAGAATCTTAAATGCATATATGTAAGTGAAAAAAGCATACTCGACTGTTCATAATAAACAAATGTAAATAACCATCAATCAGGAAATGGTTAAATAAAAAATGACATATCCATGAAATAAGGTGCAGTTATTTAAAAGAATGAGGTAAAATTTGTAAAATTATTTTGTAGAAAGAGCCACAAAATATACAAAACAAAAAAAAGCAACCTAGAGGCAGTATGTAAAGATGATCTAATTTGTATTTTTAAAAATTCGAGTCTAGTTTATATAAATGAAATATGTCAATGAAGGTAATTTCTAAAGTAAACAGAAATCCCTTTGGGAAGTGAGATTTAAGGGGAGAGGGAGTATGGCTCAAACAGTTTTTGTTTTTACACTTCCATACTTTATATGAGAGTAAATTTGACCAAGTAGTTTTGTTCTTAAAATGACAGACTACAAAACAACATATATAGTATGATGCCTGTAAAAAATATATATACTTATAAAAAAATAAGATTAAAAGAACATACATTTTGCATGTATTGCTTTGGCAATTAGGTGGAAAGCCCAAGAAACATATGACAAACATCACCTAGCAACTATGAAAAGCGTGAATTTAGAGTAAAAATGAATTCTTGATGAAAAGTGACTGAAGAACTGCAGAGTGCTAATAAGATAAGGAGAGCAAGCTTGAGACAGCTGACTGTGTAACCACAGAACCAGTCCAAAATGGCCTTGCCCTGTTTCTAAACAGACACTAAGTTGCTTTTCAGAGATAAGAGGAAAATGCCACAAATCAGGCAGTCAGACGTGTGCAGTAGAGAAAGAATTCACCCTAGAGTAACATTTCAATGTCACAGCATCAAAATCCACTGTGGACTGCTTACTAAATACCCCTCTCCCGACATGCACACATTCAAACGCGCCATGCATGAAATACCATGACCCCCTAAGCGCCTGCGCACTAAGCTCTCATTTTACTGACATAATTCTATAGAATATGCATAACTGGCCCCCACCCCCACCCATTTCTACCTATAATGTACTCAAAAACCTTGGGTCGAGGAGACAGATTTGGGTTTTGCCTTCTGTCTTCCTGCCAGACAACTTCGCAATAAAAGCTTTCCTTCCTCAAAAACTGGTGCCATAGTACTGGCTCTTACGCACGTGAGGCAGCGAGCCCTTACTCCGTAACAAGTGTCACTGATTTAGACTCCAAAGTGCCAGCAAAACAACTGGTGAGTGTGTCTAGGAGACACATTTAGTTAGAAAACAGGAATTGGTTTAGGAGGAGAAAACAGGGCAGGGCTCAGGCAGAGGGAAAGAATAGAAGAATATGCTCAAGCAAGATCCTAAGATCAAGAGCGAAACCTGAGGACTAAAGCTCTGGAAACGCCTCCTGAGAGGGTGGAAGGAGAAGAAGCCTAAGAGGGGAGAAGGCAGCAAAGAACAAGAAAGAAAATGAGAAGAGTGAAATGTTCTAAGAAACCAAGGGAGGAGAGAGTTTCAAGAAGAAAATCGTGGTAAGGAAAGTTAAGCAGTACTGAATCTAGGAGGACCAACTAGGAAGTACTTACAGATGTGTCAGCAAGCAGAGCCTCAGCATAATTTCCAAATATCCTAATAGTGAGTCTAATCCAGTGGTTGTGAACTTTTTCTGTAAAGAGCTAGAGAGTAAATTTTAGGCTTTGACAGCTAAATGGTCTCTGTGGCAACTATTCCATTCTGCCAGAATAACAGGAGAGCAGCCACAGACAATGTGTAAACAAGAAGCATGGCTGTGTTCCAATAAAACCTAATTTACAAAAACAGGTGCAAGCTGGATTTGAGCCAAAGGCTAGAGTTTCCCACCCCACAGCAATCTTTACTATTCCTGCTGGGAGACAACTGCTTTCAGATTCTGCCACTAGACAAAGTAATCCCTCCTCGATCACCAGTTGCTTCTTTATAAAATTCTACCACTTGTAGATTGCGCCTATATTTTCCTTAACTGTGAATATTTAAATGAGAACATACAGGGATTCTGAATCACCACCATTGGAGATGTAGAAAAAAGGGAGATGTAGGTATTTGTAATTTAAAAAAATAAAGAAAGAAAGAAAATAAAGAGTCCAGCAGTGGAGGTTTTTGGATTATAGTCATGAGTAAGAATTAAAAGGACGAAACAAACCCAGGCCTTAAAAAATATACTTTAGAACCCATTAAGAGACAGGAAATTCTAATTTCCCTAAATTCTGATGAGGTCCGGTATTAAAGTTACCGTGGGTGGCACTACAGGTAGCTAACTCTTTGCACTAAGGAGCACATTTTAAAAATATTATAAACTAAGAGGATTAAATAAAATTTATCCCCAGGCTTTTAATATCAAGCAACAATTTCTCCAGGTTTCTTGAACCATAGTGGAACCTGAAAGTCAACCATTTAGTCATGGGTCAGGCAGGAAAAAGTAAAAATAAAAAAAGCAAAAGCTTTGTTTACTATGAACAAACACAGAACGAAAGTAACTTGCAATTATTGTGTGGTTAACTGTCGGGAGTCTGAATATGTTACTGCAAGCAAGGAACAGAGTAGATATCAATTTAACAGTACCCATTCCTAAGGATTTGTAAGATATTATTAGTATTCTCTGTATTCAATACGATTTCCTTTGTCCTTTTAGTTAATGAATATAGTAATTCTCAACTTCAATCTTTATGTGCAAAATTCTTCAAACTTGACTCTTCCTACTACATGGATTTTTTAGAATATTATCTTTACTCTGGTAAAGAAACCACTGTATTCAAAATGTAACTCCACTAAATAGAACCATCTAAAACATGAGCAAGAGGTAGATTTGTGGACTGGACTTCTCTACTTCCCTCTTAGAGATTATAAGAATTAAGTTCTGGAAAATAAGGTGGTCTCTAGCCTTCCTGCTATCCTTATCCTCAGGCACTACATCCTATTACCACCCAAAACAGGCAACCAGGAGTCCAAAAATAATCATTGCCTTTCCCTTGGAAAAAATGGGGAAGATGCACTTGAATTGTAATGGGTTCTAAAATATACAAATGGATTTACAACTGAAGGATTCTCCAGTGCTTCACTGTCTACCGGATATTTTCAAAGTACATGAAGTCAAAATATGATAATTTTCCTTCATGAGTCAAGAATAGGAAAAAATAGAAACGCTCTTTACTGTTAATGTAAAATGAAGCCTTCCTTCAGTCATTGAACTTGGAGTTCCACAACATTTTGAGATGCAGTTCACAAGTTATGAGGAAGATGAGTGACATATAACCTTCAGGTTTTTAATATAGAGAGACAGGTTTTTTTTGGGGGGGCGGGGGTTAGGGTGGTTTTTGTTCTATTTTGTTTTAAAAACTCTGAAGCTATATGATATCACATCAGAAAAACTCTAAAACTGATAGAGACAAAGCTAATAAACTCTAAGGGTTACTCAAATTCTATTTACATGATTTTTAACATTTCTAACTTGTCACAGGTAAAACACCTTCCCCCCCCCCCCAACTATGTGGCTAAATGAAAGTACAAATGACTGAATATAAATAGTATTTATTTCAATCCAATATCTCAGACTATGAAGAAACTAATGGCATAATTTTTTCATTCCTATGAAGGTGGCAAATGAATGTTTGCCACATATGCTAGCTTCTTATGGGCCATGTAAGAAGGGCGAGTTATCTTCACATTGCCATAAATCAAATAGAATACATAGTTTCCACGATCTCATTACCCTAATGCACTAATAAGGGTCTTCAAATGTCAATTTGAGAAAGTGCTTCCTTCTTTCTGGTTTCAATAAGCAAAAGAAATTGGCTTCTGACCACTCTTTAATTTCCCTTTCCTCTAAACTCTTTTCATAAATCAAACACAATGATTCTCATAAAAAGGTTCAATTCTAAGATCCAAAATGGCAATATCTAAGCTAAAAATTTAAAAATAAATCTTGACATATATGGTCTTGAATGATTCCATTTGGAAAAAAAAAATTAAGGAGTATGAAATCTATGCAGTGGCAGGAAAAATTTGCCCACTGGTCTCTTAGTGATGGGGGATTGTTAACTTCCTTAATATCCATTTGGGGCAGTAGATCTCAATCATTTTTAACCCCAAACGACTTTTGAGAAACATAAAAATTTTCCATCAATGTTACTTGAAATTTCAAAGTAAACAGCACTGAAAACAAATTGAAAGAGATGGTCGTTTTTTTTAAAATGTCTTTTGAAACCACCTGGGTCCTTTGGACTGTTCCTCCCCAATCCTTTGCCAGATGAAAATCCATCTATGCACACAGGACAAATAACTCTACCTCTCAAATAAGCCTTGTGAAGTGACCATAGTTCTAATTTGTTGTCCAGGACTATTACTAATTTTTTTTTTAATCTTAGTAAAAACACTGTGCTGAGTGAATGTAAATAATATTATTTATTTTAATAACATATCACAATAACTAAATCCTGGGACACTGATGAAACCATTATTCTAGAAATTAGAAATAAAACATATATCTGAGATATAAAAATATCAACTCTCCTTCTCTACCTACATGTTCAAATCAAGCAACTACGACCACCACCTAAACAAGCACCAAAGGCTTCGGTCTCCCTTCTCAGACGCCATTTGTTCTCTGTCCGTCTTACAAACATTATGCAATCTGCCTTCTATCTCCACCAAACCACTGAGATTACTTTAGTAATAAATAAACATCAATAACTGTCTATGTCTAATATTTAGGTTTTCTCCCCAAATTAACTGATTTCTTCTTTTATCTTGATTATTTCCTTCTTCCTAATAGGCTTATTTTGCTGTTACCTGTCTAACATTTGAATTTAATGCTCAGTTCATCGATGGCAGATAGCTAGTCGCCTACCAATACCCATTGTCCCCTTCTTTCTTAAAAGCAGAATGCCTGAACTATGTAGAAACAACAGTATACTCAGCAAAAAGAATACATTTCACAGCCTTCCTCAGCAAGCTGTGATTAAAAGACTAAGTTCTGGCCAATAAGATGTAAATGGAAGAGTTGTGAAAATCATCTTTAAAAAAATATGTGTCCTTATTGTACCCATCCTTGTACTGCCTGCTCAAAACGAAGGCTGCAATGCCAACATAATGGCTGGAGCTCTAGCAAACATTTTGGACCATTAAGTAAACTTCAGAATGAAAGTCATATGTTGAATGTGAAGAGAAAGATAGGAACCCGTATCTCTGATGACATTGTGAAGGCGCTGAGTAGGAAAAAACATACTTTCCCTCCTGTGTTTATTCTTACACTACTACCACAATTTACTACCGGATATAGTATCTGAAGATAGTATCAGATCCCACAGGTTAAGTGCTCAGTCCCACAAGACTGTCCCCACTCCACTTCAGATGTCAATCGCAAGTCCAAGTTGTCACCTGTGCTTCCGACTGATCAGCTATAAATTGGAGGTTCCCATGATCTCCTTGGGTTCTGTTAATTTGCTAGAGTGGCTCACAGAACTCAGGAAAAGTTTACTTACTGTTTCCAGCTTATTATAAAAGGAAATGATAAAGGATACAGATTAACATCCAGAAGACAAAGATGTGTAGGGCAAGGCACATGGGAAGGAGCAAGGAACTTCCATGCTCGCTCCAAGCACCTCTGTGTGTGTGTTCGACAACTGGAAGCTCCCGGAATTCTGCACCTTTGGGATTTATAAGGTGGCTTACCATGTAGACATGATTGTTCATTAACTCAATTTCCATCCACTTTCCCCTTTCTAGAGAAGTAGGTGGGAGGAGAGAAGGGACTGAAAGTTTCAAGTGTCTCATTATGGCATGATCTTTCTGACGAATAGCGCCCATCTGAGAGCCTTCCAAGAGCACACCCAGACTCATAGCATTAAAACAAAAGATGTTCCCACTGCTCTTACCACTTAGGAACTTACAAGGTTTTTAGCTGCTCTGTGTCAGGAACCAGGGATGGAGGTCTATATATATATGTATTATCTATATTATATATTATATGTGTTATATACATAAAATATCATCTCACACTGAGTAAGTTGATAGACTAAGCTGCCTTTAACATGAAGGTCATAGAGAAGTTTTAATACCATGGAAAAATGTTATGACTAATGTTAATAATAATAAAAGCAGATAAAATTGAGTCATATGTAAAAAAGCAATCTCCTTTATCCCACCATCTCAAAGGATTAAACAGAAGTACTTCGAAATGTTAACAGTGGTTGTCTCAAGGTCCTTGAATTTTACGGGTAATTTCTTTCCTTTCTCCTTTATATTCCTCTTTATTTCCCCAAGACTTCTATAATCAACATGTAACATCTTTATAATCAAAGATAAGAAGGTCAAACAGTAAATGTTTGTTTTTTAATCTGAAAATTGTGGGCCACATGGATACACTGGTTATTTAAATATTAGATACAGAGCTATCTCATTAATGTACAGTAAGCCCTTCTTAAGAATGGCACATTACTCCAATAATGTCAGGTCAGAGCATGCTCACATCTGTAGAAAGAAGGCTAATGTTCAGTCTTGATATCTAAGAATGTATAATGCAGGGAATTATTCTCGTCTTTTTTATTTTCGAATATGAGGTTTCAAGAATATTAATGCTATTGCTTAAACATGGAAAAGGATTAATTATTTCAGTTTTCCTACTAGATCTTCAATTTGGCATAATATGCCAGCAGAAACACATCTGACCATACTGCTAATAAAAGTCTATTGCCAAAAGTAGGCAGTGGTATCTTGTACAAGATGGATTTCTCTTTTTTAAAAACAGGACTGTATGACAAGTAGCTGTTATGGATGGAAATTGAAGCTAACATATTTCTTGCTGTTTATCGAGACGGAACTGCTTTTTAGCCCCACATACTCAAGTACCAATATATTTCTCTCCTCATATTTGACAAGAAAAATTTTGACAAAGGATAAAGATCTGGAAATGTAAACATCATATTTGCCGAGAGTTAGAAAAAAAAAAAATGCTACCTTCTTCTGCATTTTTGAGTTGCACTAGCTTATAAATAGGCTGGAACTCTTGAGACAAATCAAAATTCCTTTTGATTTATAAAGTTCAAAAAATTCTCTTCAAATGGTTTTCCTTGCTCAGGTATACTAAAAAACTAAACAAGTAACAGAAGATAACAGTATGGGTGTCCTAATTGAAATATCTGAAATGGCACTTTTATTTTAAAGTTTTTATTTAAAAATGCATTATATCAGATTATTGTAATAATATGTTTGACCCAAGCTAATATAGTTGCAACATACAAGTTTTATTTTTGAGTGTTAAACAATAGTAAAACAGATGTTACCTCATAGTATCTACTATACCAATAACATCAAATATTCAAAAGGAAATAACACAGCTTGAGTTAAAGAAAACTTTTTATTTAAAGAGCAGCTTCCTGCCACAAATCTTCTTTCTTAAATGATAACATAAACAATACAAGAAAGAGAAATATAAACTCTAATTGCTACAAAATGCTTAGAAAGTGCTTGCCCTAATCTGCAGGCAGATATTTTAAATAGCCCAATGAAATTTTTTCAACTAGAGTTCACATGGACATAATAATGATGTCATATGTAAGAAGCTCTAAGGTTAGAAAATACTGTAGAACTTTAAATTGCTACATTACTATCAGTGAGTCAACCCAGAACACTTACGATTGAATTGGACATCTAAAGGTTTATAGCTTTAAGATAAGCAATCACTATGGAAAATTTACTCAAAAGAGAAAAAGCAAGCTATTAAGCCACTCTGCTAATGCCTGCTTCTCATATTCCACACTGACTCAGAATACAGTAAAGATAACAGTCTCAGATGTGTCTGACAGTGGCAGCTCCTGCTGTTTACTCCCATCTAAATCCATTCTAATTTTTACGTCATGTATCTCCTACCTGTTGTCTTAACAAGTGAAGAGGATATAGCTGAAGGTAAAGTCCAGAGACAGAGATTTTAGGAACCCAAGAAGCACCAATACCTGCCAGCTTTAAAAAATAACCCAAAACAGATCAGAAACCAAAGTAATGCCTATTTTCCATTTCTTAAATAATATCAGCATTAATCGACAAAAAGGGCATTGATTTAACTTCTCAAGCATAAAACAGGGGCGGGGAGGAGATTTAATCAGCTAAAGAGTCAGAAAATGTATACAGTACATCTTACCACTACAAAAGTCTAGTGAGTTTCCATTCATTCTTTTTTTTTTTTTTTAAATTATCCAATACCATAAAATGTGCTGTGCCAGACATCATGTGAAACTCAGACATGAGTAAGAAATCCAGTTGGGGAAAGAGGCTAGGATAAAACAGAAGAAATAAGCATTTTATAGATATAAAACTTGAGAATGGAGAAAGGAGCAGCTAATTGCAACTAGAAAAGGCTTCATGGTAGAGACAGCAATGCAGCTGAGCCTCTGAAGGTTGCATTGAATTTCTACAAGTCAAGGAAATGGAAAGGACATTCTAGGCTTTAAAGAGGTAACCAAAGGCTCAGAAACTAAGCGCAGGGCACATCTGCAGAAATAGCAACATCAGCAGGGAAGTACAGCATTCCTGGGAATATCATGAACAATAACTCCAGAAATGTGCAGTGGGGCCAGAAGGTTAGGGATGCCAAAGTAACTGCTGGACAAAGGAGAGAACAGGAGTTTTTCTGAGTCAGTGACTCCCATAACTGGCTGCATAGTACATCATCTGGGATGTTAAAAATGCAGATTCTCAAATCCCACTAGAAATAGGAAATTGTAATTTTTTAAGCTCCTATAGTGATTCTCATTTTCAGTCAGATTTGGGAACGACGTGAAGAACTGCAGGGCAGAAGCAAAGAGAACTGAAAAGAGGAAAAGGCTACAAGAGAAGAAGAGTAGAACAAACAGAAAATACCAACTATTGAGATGTGAGGAAAAGAAGAACCAGAAGCTGACTTTAAGTCTAAAAGAAATGGAAAGTAAGTATGCCATAAGAGAACGTGTAAGAAGGGGCAAATGTCTGTAGGAAAAGATATTAAATTTGGACATTCTGAGGATATGTGCTTTATCAGGTTGAAAATTTGGTTCTAGGAATTCAGGAAAATTAACTTCATACTTAAACATATATTACTTGTGAACACCTCTTCTAGAGTTGCTATGTACTACTACTACTCTCTGCCTAAATACGTGAAGGGCAAATATACATATGGCAGAGTGCTACAAACTTAAGAACTCAGTAAATATTTATTAAACAATGAAAGCTAAAGATTTTATTTAGTCTATTTTTTTTTAAGAAAGGAAAATAACCTCTTTCCACTTCATTTATTTTTTTCTTTTAAAGATGTCATCATTCTTACCTTTGCTGCCAAGGCTTTTAAACTGTCGAGGAATCTTTGCCAGAAATCCTTGAAGAGTGGGCGGTCGATTTTCTTCAGGCTATCTTTGGTGCTAGCATCCACACTGACATATAGCTGGGTAACTGGTTTGAGGTTCCTTGGTAATTTAAAATTTAAACAGCAACAACAACACAACAATAGAAAAATAAAATTATGCCTATGTCAGGCTTTTCATGATTTAAAACTTACAATCTGTAATAGATATGGTGATTAAACATTTCACTAAGTCTAGAGGCTTCTACTTCTCCCAGAAGACTGAAACAATGATTTAATAATGTGACAAAATGGGCTATCAGTTGATTATTTTAAAAAATGACTAAATATCATCCCTAATAAACTGAAAACATTCAGTTACTTAAAATTGGTTCTTCTTCAAATACTAGGTTTTAGTGGAAAACAAACAAAACAAGATCTAGTTTTAGGTTTGGCACCATCAGCCCAGCACAATTAGAGGGGTCTGTCATACCTAAATTTCTCCATGCTGACACTTAAGATTTATATAGCTGAAATCACAAACCATGTGGGGGGGTGGGTGTTAATGGGCCACCTCCCATCATTGGTTCACTGATGGGAACAAGAAACCCCAAAAGCTCAAGCCACCTTGGAAGGGCACAAAGGGCACAAAGCCTCACCTATGCCTCTGAGAGCAGGAGTAGGTTTAAAGTCAAGCCTGTGTGGGCAAACAAAGACCTACCTATTCAGTGAGCTTTAAGCAATACAGAGCGAGAACAGCAGCAAGCAAGCACTTACAAAGGACCAAACTCCAAAAGGGAAATCTAAGTGGTAGATTCTTATTTTTCTTTGCCTTCTTAATCAGTTTCCATGAATACCACTCATTTTCCACTTCTCTCAAATTCACTGACTCATTTCATAATGTCAACCTTATCCACTAGATTTCTTGCCAGTTTTGTTTTAAGCACAGATTGTACTTTTTCCAAAGCCTCTCTATTCTCTCTTCAAATGGGTCTCATAATTCATTCTCTTCAATAAATTTAGAACTAGAAAGAAGAAAATTCCCCCTTAATAATTCTCTAACCAAATTTTTCCAATATTAATTTTCTATAACTATTCTGCAATTTGTACTTACCCCTAGAATGTTATTTATGCACTTTTTGTTTCAAAGTCTATGCAGTTTTTTAAAACAGATATAATTCACATGCCATAAAATGCACCATCAAAGTGGTTTATGTACTTTTTATATCTATCAATATCAGCTTTATCAATATTTGAGTGTAAGCCCCTTAAGTACAGGACCATATTTTTCTTTTTATCCAGCCATACAGACACTTAAAGCTACTTTTTAGTTGATATTGTTGACTTTGAGTGACATAACTTTTAAGGGCACATAGGCCAAACAAATGATTGTAATGATCTAGCTTCATGACATATGGAAAAATCCGAAGGGTCTAAACCTAAAGTTATTAAAAGTGAAGAAGCTCTGATCAAAGTTAGGAAAGAAGTGATTAAAATATTGGTAGACTCTCATTGCTTTAATCTCTCTCCAATACCGAGATACAAAGAGAACCCTTGAAAGCTCACTAATGTGTCACTACTGAGCAAAGAAAGGTCAGCAATTACTAAACATGCAAAACGACAGCATACTGTGATGCTGCAGCATTTTGTCTTATCACCATTTTGCTGGGTGCCTCTTTAACAACAAACAAGTTAAGCTACCTTAACTAGACTTTATGTTTCACAAAGAATAAAAATAGAAAAGATTGTCTTAATGGATACTGCTGGCTTTCATCATCTGATGCTTATGGGGCTTTGTCATAAAGCTAGCTGCCTGATGCAAAATGGGAACTGGCCTGACCTTTTTACTATGCCTCCATAATGATTTAAGAACAGTAAATTCCAAAGGCAATAGTTATTTTACAAACCTCCATCACTTGCCAGAAAAGAAGCCCTGGACACTGACAGTACCAATAAGAAATTTTTGTTAATACTAAATGTCTGAGGTGCTATAATCAGAGAAGTTTATAGATCTCTTGCCAAGGAACAGAGAAAGAATGGAAAAGAAGAAAAGTCCCTAGGAATCAGGTGCATTCTTAAGGGGCTCAAAACCAATAAAAGAAACTTAAGAGAAACTTTTTGAGCTCAGGGATCTTATCTGTGCTTGGTACTGACCTCTATTCCCCAGGACAGGTAATAAGGCTCCCAGCATGGTCATTTGTCTATTCTATACAGAGATAGCATCATTTTAGTTCTCCAAAAGCAAGAGAATGTTATATCCCAAAATCATCACAATAATTCCTGTGCTTGAGAATCTCATACTGCTGCTGAGCACAATTAAAGAGGACTATACCACGAAAGGGATATACAACCCTAAGCCCAATTCCCAGTGAAAATGCCCAATGAATCTCGATATGATTTTTGTGATGACCCTTCATCCTGCTAATTTTAAAACTCTGAGCTAAGAATAATCATATCTAGAAATGCATTGTAATTTGGACATAAAAATCCCTCTCCCTTTTCCTTTCTGTAGCCTACTATTCTCTACAGAAAGGAAAAAAGGGAGATTTATTTTGTAAGAAATCAAGTGGATTAAATAGTAAATTCGAAGCTTCTATTGGACAAAAAAGTAACCAAGTGGCCCAAACTTCCGATACTATTAAAACCAGAATCTCTAGGGAGGACTGGGCAAGATGGCATAGACAGTATAGGCTTTTGTATGTCTTCTCTTGTGACAAGGCCAGAGTTGTGACAGAACCACGAAGCAAAGAGCAAGCAGAGTTGCCTGGGGTCTGGATTAACAGAAGCCCTACAACTAGGGAGAGAAATAAGAAATCACCCTACAATGGAAGGAGGTAGGAGGGGCGGAGATGCAAGGCTGCCCAGTCCCAAGCGTCTGAATGAGACAGAGGCTGTGGCAGCTGCAGCTGGCAGGTGCAGACGTTCCTCTTAAAGAGGTTGCAACTGGACTTTCACAGTGATGGACTTACTTGCTCTGAGCACTATCGCTGGGTTGGCTGCTTCAAGGGTGCCAGGGACTTACAAGGGAATACTGAGTTGTTGGAACAAGAATCAGAGGCAAATCTATCTCCTGGGCAGAAGTCAATAATACTGTAATAAATATGTAAGGAGGCAAAGGATTACTAGATTGATTGGCGTGATCACTTTGTGAGTTATATAGATTTCTAATCACTATGCTATACAACTGAAACTAATATATTATTGTATGCCAGCTATAATTGAAAAAAAAAATCATTGAATTGTACACTATAAATATGAGCAACTAATTGTCTATTTTATTTCAATAAAGCGGTAAAAAATGCAAAAACAAACAAACAACACAGAATCTCTAAGACAATCTGGGCTGTCATATAAGGCCAAATAATTTAGAAAGAGAATGAAGGAGAAGGAGAAAACTATTTACCATTTATTATATGTGCTGAGTGTATTGGGCTATGTAATTTACTCTTCTTGTTCAGTTCACTGAATCCTCATAATAAAACAATAAGGTAGTTACTACTTATGTCCATTTTAGAGAAGATGAAACTGAGGTTCAAAGAAGTAGCTTGTTCAAGTATACACAAAGAATATGTGGATAATCTCACATTTAATAATCTCAACAACATGATTTGAGCTAAAAAATGACTCCAGAGCCAGTTCTCCTAGCCCTGTGTCACAATGCCTCCATCAAAAGGGTAGTTAGCAAGCAGTGCACTCTAGGCCTCGTCATAGAAACCCAAGAACAGTATTTCAAGCCTCACAGCAGTATTTCTCTAAGTGTGGTCATGACCATCTGTGTCGAAGCACATAGAAATGCAAGTTCTTGCGCCTCTCCAAGACTGAATCAGCCTCCAGGGACGGGGCTTTGGAAAGTGTATCATTATATTAGTTTTAAGAACTTCTCAACATTGATGAAAGAAACTGAAAACATGAATAGATGTTCACAAATCAGAAAAATTAATATTATTAAAATGTCCATTACCCAAAGCCATCTATAGATTCAATGAAATCTCAATTCCAATGGCACTTTTTACAGAAATAGAAAAAAAAATCTTAAAATTCATATGGAACCACAAAAGGTCCCGAATAGTCAAAGCAATCCTGAGAAAAAACAAAGATAGAAGCATCACAATTCCTGATTTCGAACTATACTGCAAAGCTACAGCAATCAAAACAGTATGGTACTGGCATAAAAACAAACACATATGCCAATGGAACGGACTCAAGAATCCAAAAAAATAAACCCACGCATACATGGTCAATTAATATTCTGACAAGGGAATCAAGAATTCTCAATGTGTAAATGATAGTCTCTTCCATAAATGACACTGGTGTTGCAGAAATATTGCAAAAATCAGACCAGCGAGAAAGCAAGCACCAACTTGGAGAGTTGGAGAACTCAGGTTTATTATGCTGGCAGTCCCAGAGGAGCTAGCGCTCTAAAGATCTGGGCCCCGAGCTCAGGGGAAACTTTGCTTTTATAGGACTTAGTTGGCGTGGGCCGATTGGTTAATTTGTCCTGAGACGGTTACAGAGCGCGGGAGTTGCTATGAGTTGCAGGCAGTTACATTTGTTATTTAGACAGAACAAGCAAAAGGGAAGATGAGTCTTTAGTTAATTTCGAGGTCACCCTGCCCTATGACCTATGCAGCAAGCGTATCTACAGAAGCAGAACAAAGAGCTGATTAAAGTTAGCCTTTTGAGTGAAAATTCCTCTTCACTGGGACAACCTGATATTCACATACAAAAAGTGAAATTGGACCTTTATATTACATCAGTCACAAAAACTTATTCCAAATGAATTAAAAACTTAAATATAAGACCCGAACTGTAAAACTCCCAGAAGAAAACATAGGGAAAGTTTCTTAACATTTTGGTCTTGGCAACAATTTTTTGGATATGACTCCAAAGGTGCAAGCAACAAAAGCAAAAATAAATAAGTGGAACTATATCAAACTAAAAGCTTCTACACAGCACAATAAATGATCAACAAAATGAAAACCTACGGAATGGGAAAAAACATTTGCAAATTAATATCTAAAATATGTAAAAACTTGTACAACTCAATGGCAAAATAATAATAATAATAATAACAAATAATCCAATTTTAAAATGGGCAAAAGACCTGAATATACGTTTTTCCAAAGAAGATACACAAATGGCCACAGGTACACAAAAAGATGTTCCACGTCATTAATCATCAGGGAAATACAAATCAAAATCGCAATGAGATATAACCTCACTCCTGGCAGAATGGCTATTATCAAAAAGATAAGTACTAACGAGGATGTAGAGAAAAAGGAATCCTTGTGCACTGCTGGTAGGAATGTAAACTGGTACCATTACTATGGAAGACGGTATGGAAGGTCCTCAAAAAAAATTAAAAATAGAACTATCACATGATCCAGCAATCCCACTTCTGGGTATGTATGTATGTATGTATGTATGTATGTATGTATGTATGTATGTGTGTGTGTGTGTGTGTGTACCCGAAAAAAATGAAATCAGTGCCTTGAAGAGATACGTGCACCCCAATGTTCATTATTCACAATAGCAAAGACATGAAAAAAACAAGTGTCTGTCTATAGATGAATGAATAAAGAAAATATGGTACATGTATACAGTGAAATATTATTAAGCGATGAGAAATAAGTAAACCCTGCCATTTGCAACAACATGGATGAACCTGGAAGACATTATGCTAAGTAAGATAAGCCAGGCACAGAAAGACAAATACTAAATGAACTCACTTATATATGGAAATCTAAAAAAGGGACAGTTTCTATCAGCTGTTTTTTTACCCACTATATATGGGCCATACTCTATTTCATGACTTTTTAAAAATAAAAACTGCACATTTTAAATAATATTATGTGACAACTCTATAAATCATATAACTCTCAACTCGATTTTCCCCCTGCTTGTTGCTGAACTAATTTGGTAAATTCTGTATTTTTGTTGCTTCTAGCCACTAAGTTAACTTAGTGGTCAGGTAATGACTGGACAGAGATATCCTGAAATGCCTATCCTGAAATGCCTGAAAAGCAATAAGTCTCCCAGCCTTTGTTGAGGGATATGCCTTCAATGCCCAGGCAGGCAGTTGACAACTCCGACTTAGTTTTCACTGTCTGCTTTCTCAAGACATCAATATCGGGCAGAGGTAACAGTATAAAGCCTTTCCAAGTCCTCTCTGGCCTGCCCACAGCCCTGCCCAGGTGTTTAGTCTTCTAGGTTCCTAGGAACATGCTGGAGTGTTTCAAAGTTCCCTATGGACATCTCATTCCCCAGTTTTTCCTTTTACGTTTTTTGGTTAAGTCTTATTTGCCAAAGCTGTTACTACTGCCTCAGGCAGCTGTGAAGTTACACAATTGCTGATAATTATTTGTGAGAAACACCAAGAGAAAAGCTGTTTCATTGGACAAACTCTAAGTCATTTCAAATAAAGACAACCACTGTTGAGTAAGGGGTTCTAGAGAATTGTCACATAAACCATATAACCATATAATGACGTTTCCTGGAATGGAACTTTGAAGGAGTTCCAACTCTGTCTTGCCCATTCCACTAGCTACCAGGGTGCTTCTTTTTACCATAACAGTAGGCTATTCGTTTTTAAGGCTACTGCAGAGCTGGAGAAGTTGGAATGGAATAGCAACGCTTACTGTTCTCATTAAAATTCAGCCATTTTTCTAGAATAAATGCTCCTCAGATTGTTGTGTACCTAAGTTAAGAAAAAGTTGATTCTGACAATTTTTGCCAGTGTTCTCATAGTTTTTATAAAGAAACAGGTTTTTGAAGGTCTGTACTCTGCTATTCCTGCTGACATCTAACACACAAGTTTTGTTTTTATTTTCATCATCATTCACCACAATATTTTCTGTCCATTCTGATTTCTTCTTTGACCCATAAGCAAATAAGAAATACACTGTTTAAATTACAAATATATTGAAATATTCTAGTTATCTTTTTGTACTGATTTACAGATTAATTACATTGTGTTCAGATATCATGTTCTACATGATTTCGATATTTTGTTGAAACTTGCTATAATGCCCAGCATACAACCATTTGGTAATTGTTTGTGAGCAAGTTCTGTTCTCTTGAAAGGATTTTCTATTACAAAGTTTCTGGTTTCAATGCTCTCTTTCTGTAATATAGGCTAAATTTGTTAATTTAGTTGTTCAAATCTTCACTACTGCTGCTGATTTTGATTTGCTTTTTTATCAGTTTGAAAAATGTGTTAAAAATCCACTACTTATCCTTGTAGTTCTATCAATTTTGAGATTATGTGTTTGAGTGTTTATAAATTTTGAATCGTTATTTTATATTCCTGGTATGTTTAATATCTTCTTAACAAATGTCCAATTTTATCTCAAGTAATGGTTCTTGCCTTTAAGTATACTTTGACCAATATTATTTAGCTTGCCTTTTCAAAGGTAAAACATCTAAGTGTTTTTCATGTATTATATCATATACTCACAATGCCACTATAAGGCAGTTGTTATTATTACAAACATTATACAGGTGAGGAAACTAGGCTCTGAGAAGTTATCTTCCCTGTGTCAGAAAGACAGCAGGGGATCCAGTCAAGATTCAAACCAAGATCTCTTCTAAACACAACAATTTTTAATACATTTATTAAAAACAAAACAGGCTGAGGAAAAAAAAAACTTAAAATGAAAAGATCAGAGGTATTTCTAATCAATCTTCATTTTATTGTGGTTGTTTTCTATAACCATTCTGAGCTAACAAATACCAAGTAACTTTATTTTTTATTAAAATTAATACATTTCTTCATTTACTAAGCAATTAACATGTTAAAAGCTATTCAATTGATGGAGGTTCTCTAAAACATATGGTGAATGTGTTAGCAATAGCCAAAGAAAACAAATCATAAAGAAAACAAAGTAACAGAAATACAGGTAGAAGAAACAAAAAGACAATGAAATTCACATGTAGTTTCAATGAAGAAGGTGCTCAAAAGTAAATGTACACAGGGACAAATTTGGTGGTGAGAGAAGATCTGGAAAGTTAAATGTCATAGTTAAACATGCAACAGAACTCTGTCTTCTTCTAATAAGCCTGCTAGCAGATAGAAAGCTTTGAATAAACAGTATTTATCACCCCCCCCCAAAAAAAAGAAAAAAAGATTTAAAATATAGACTTAAAAGTAATATAAAATAGATAAGAAAATTATGATAAAAGTAAAGGTGGACAAAGGTGAAGCTAAGAGTGAATCAGTCTACAAAGGGCTACACATTTGACTCTAACCTCTCTAACACACTCATTAAGAGGGGGACATGGTTACAGGATTCAAATGTCCACAAACTAAGAACAAACTAGTTCTCCGAGAGGCTTCAGAGAGAACACCGTTTCTAACTAATGTGAAATAAAAGGTTTGTGGAACATCACCCTCAACTTCTTCCTTACCTTACAACACAACGACTTTCAGAGATCTGCTTTTAACAAGGTGTTTTATTATAGGTCTTTGGCATCACAGCACAGAACAATTTATGTGGCATCACAGCACAGAACAATTTATGAGTAATGACATACAGTGCTCTGTCAGAACGATGATCCCCACGTATGATGAACCTTTACGACTGCAGGCTGAATGCACCCTAAACTGCACATTATCTAGAATAAGGGTCCTAAACTTACATGTCTGCATCAGCCAAGGATATAATGTGAGTCAAGCAAGCCACTTTTAAAGGAAAAAGAAGGTCTTTGGGCACTAAAACACAGATCACATATGAAACACACAAGAATATTCTTTCTTTACTCAAAGCAATATGCTCCATTTTTTTTTGTACTACATGGTACTCTCAGTACACCCTTTATTCACATTTATTGGAAACAGTGACAGAACTTTCTCTGCTATAAGAGAATCAACAGTGCAATGCCTCTGACAAGTGGCAGATGATACAGCCTCAGAGTTGAGGAGATGACAAAATGGTAGTGTGTGGCAAACTGAAAAGCACAAACCTTTTATTTCACACTTGTCAGAAGCTACACCGAGAAGATAACCATTAGTTGGTGTAATATTGTGATATGTGTGTGTGTGTGTGTGCG